>NC_091943.1:7840000-8077500 GCF_041260155.1 Ptychodera flava | reverse complement strand
TACACGCTCCAGAAAATGCCAAGCGGTCAGCACGAAGCTGCTGCCGATCGAACTCAGTGATTATATTCAAATTCTAACGCGACATAAGACGATTTTTAGGAAATTCGAGCGTGGGAATCAATGACCGTTGGCGATTTGAACCGACCGTCAATCAAACGCTTTTATATACTCTGTTGGCAGATTTAGCAAAAGGTGACAAAAGGTTGAGATCAGTTTGTTTAATTAATGTTGTAGAAATCAAACATCGTACTGGCCTTATGTTTGACTGGGAGGAGAACTCCAGTAATGCGAGAACCTGGAATTGATAATTGTGGCTTAAACAGAAGATACCTTGTTGTCGCGTTCGTTGTTGACTTTGTCAAAGTTAATCCAGTGATAATCTGATCACAGCGTCCATAGATTTGTTACTAAAAATCTGCTTGCTTTTGTGCATTAAGCGAGCAAACTTTTCAGACAATAGGTGCAGCATGGTGATAAAACGTTCACACAAGATTGTCAAGGGCAGTGCTAAGATGAGACCAAACACCAAAGGTTAGTAGAATATATATTTATTACCAATACAACAAAACACCTCTACCCACCTCTGGGAACGGACATGTAGGCGATCCCCTGTGGTCGCACCCACCTGTTCTGGAATTTGGTAAGTAACGCCAGGTTCCTGCTGTCGGAGACTTTTAGAGATAGCATTTTGGACTCTAGTATTTCAGCATTGTTGATTTGTGACCAAAAGAAATTACAGAACAAAAAGGTATGGTCATCCGTACAGGTATTATAAAATGTGATCACCAAACGGTGTATTAATAGTTTTCAACAAACATTGGTGAGAACGTCTATGTGGTGCATCGCGTCGATTTTATCGCTGGCAGTGACCGAATTACGTCAACGTCGATAACCTCTTTTAGTACATAGACATTTGTATGCACGTAGGCGTATATGTGCACATATGTATGTAGGTATTCGTATATATGTTCGTCTATTAATATGTGGGGATTAACTCGGTGTTAAATGGATATAACATAATCTGAATCTTCTTGATATCATTTTTGCAAGCTGCAATAATACTGTATTTACACGTTTAAGTTGTACGGTAACATTTAAAGGGATACTGTCGTCGGAACTGCGCTCGAAGGTCGTATGGGACCCATACGACCAATGTAAACACCTGTATCCAAGGTACGATGGTGTGTGACGAAAGTTAAAACATGTCTGTAATAATCTATATCGTATAATTAAAATGTTGAAGCTATGATGATGAGGTGCATCCAGATTTCGTGCATGAAATACATAGTTTGTAAACAAGAAGCTCGAATAGGCGCAGTTCCGACAACGGTTTCCCTTTAATTTACACTTCTATTTGGCATCTTTTCAATGGATTTCCCATAGTTGTCATGGATGTGTAAACAGGTGATAATGTGTAATCATTACCTAACTCGGACGTTGTCAAATGACCGTTATTTACCTTAGCGTACACAGTACTGTCGGTACAGGATAATATATACCGCTGACATATATTCGTTACGCATGTGAAAAAGTTTAATATAGGCATAGGCCGGTAGAATCTTCTCTCATGTATGTATACACTGGATAAATACCAACAGAGGAAGGTCACGGTAACGAACACATACGTTTACAAAACGGAAGGCAACAGAACAGCTAATTGCACTTTTACACATAATCGAAAGGTTGGTGATCGAAATCGGTGTATAGGTACTTCTACGGCTTTTTAATGCTCGCAAAAATGTTTTTGTAAATTGAACAGAGGCCGATCGCTTGATATTCCTGACGGTGATCGATTAGATCTGAAGACATGAATGAAAAGAGTTGGGAATTTTATTCGAACCACAGAGATACGCAACATGAATTCGGACTGCGGTTGTTATCTTTGTGGAAAGATGACTGGAAGGAGGGCGATGAGGTGTTGGATATCGGGTGTGGAACGGGAGAGTTTACCAAGATGATAGCAGAAAGACATAATGTGAACTCTGTAACAGGTAAGGAAGTAAGTATAGGTAAGCATGTAGAAGCAACAGAAAACTGTCCATAACCCATAGATGCAAATTTTGTACAATGTTTTGCATGAATTCCTGCATGCACTGTGTGGTATTCAAACCTGTGCATTGAATCTTTTTACGTTACAACTACATTAACCAAATAGGTAAGAAGCTCTTAAACGCGAGGACACATTCAGCTGTCTTCTGCAGATTTCATGTGAAATCAGAGCGGAAACGGGAATTGGGTGTGCACACGTCGAAATGGCCTTCACTGGTATCGCTGCACTGACATATTTTGCGCAAAGCAACAACGAATTTTCAAAAACCTACGGAAACAACTTATCAACAAAAACGTTTCTTTTTCGTAAACTTTAGCGAGAAAAACACCTTCTGCTTTGCCAGGTCGCTGATTTTTATTACACCATTGTGGCAAAACGAACATGCAAAAGGTTTGGATTCCCGTCCATATTGCTGCGTTTAGGATGTTTTGAAAACTTTTGGGAAGCCATGTTATGGATCTCATTTCCGAGGAAAAGCAAACGTGTGCTGTCACTTGAATACGGCCACAAAGTCAATATGTGTCTTGTAACATATCCTATCGAATTTTCTCGCCAAAATATCGAGAAGTTCCTCAGCTATCATCACATGTCTTGATAACAGACGACACCGCAATCTTCGTTTCAATGACAATCGATCCACGTATAGTGTGTTAAATCAATTAATTATCCATCCATCCATCAATCCATTCATCCATCCATACAAACAAACACACACACACCCACATTCACAGACACACACAAATATCTATCTATCTATCTATCTATCTATCTATCTATCTATCTATCTATCTATCTATCTGTATGTATATATGTATACATATATCTATCGATATATGTATGTATATATGTATGTATATATGTATACATATATATGTATTATTTATCATATATATATATATATATATATATATATATATATATATATATATATATATATATATATATATATATATATATATATATATATATACATGTATTATTTATCATTAATTCTTTATTTCGGTGAGCAATGAGCATGTCCATATATATATAAATGATTACAGAATTGGGAAAAAATGATACAAAAATGGTGACATCAAGAAATATTCATTTATGGCTTAGACCATGAAGTTATATTTCTGTGCAAAGAAACTCAGATTAGAAGACTGAATTTATCCATCTTTCCCTCAAGTCAGAAGTGAAGTACACAGTATCATACACCTTACGTATAATTAAGTTTTCTCTATTATATCACAGAGTAACATATAGACAGAGTAGCAACACTTGCATGCCTTTTGTTCCATGGTCGTCTCGGTAGACTATTGCTTTTCATATTAAAATGAGCTCCAAAGGTGTTAAACTTTTTGGAGGCTTTGTTTGTGGTTGATGATTACAAGAGATTATGCGAAAAATACGATGAGATGGCATCGTACTGCCAGTCGCGTAGCAACCATAGTTACTTTGTGAGCTCTCAGGCCAGAAACACTGCTTCACGCCAATCAAAACATAACACGGCAGCAGTTTCATAAACATGTCCTTCCTTGACGCACGTGTAAAAGAGGGTACGACTGACCGTAACCATTGAGTAAAACCAGACAGTATCGATAAAAGACTTTCAATTTGCTTCAAACACACTCATTATATATTCATAAAAATATGAGAGGAATTTTTAAAACGGTAAAACTCGTTTTCCTGAAGCTCAAAACACTCCCGTTTTCGCCAGCACGTCAATTCTGCTCAGCACCACACGACAACAACAACACAAACTTTGCCGAACATACTTTCGCTTAACAATTGGCGAAAATCCGAAAACTACCGAAGGATTCATGGTCGGCACTCTTCGGAAAGAGAGGCGAGAGCAACCTGAGGCGAGGCGAACATGGATGGGTTACGTAACCGCTTCACGCCTTAAACAATACCCGTTGCCACTCTATCTATCTTTCTCTATGATTATATGCGAACATAGTACTGGCGCTGCTGCGTTGTTCATATCGCAGAAATATTCGACCAGCGTTATTGTAAACAACTTTCAATTGTTTCAGGGCGCTTTTATTATAGCTGACCCATAAATTACCACCATACAATTCTTTTTAGCTTTTTTTGACATGCAAATAGGGATATCAAGGATAGCTGTACGTACTGATGAGTATGTAAACTGCCCCCGGAAAAAGTCATGACGCGCAGGTTCTGAAATGACGCGCACGGTAACCAGAAACAGCCTTTTTTGGCCTAAGCTGAGAAGTTGTATAGCCTGAATTCTGTAGTGCAGCGCTGTTGATGTATTATCGAAAGTTGACTCGGACGACAGAACAATTTTTCCGTCAAGTAACAAAATTTTGAGGTATCTACGGGCGAGATATGTGTCACTGCAAACATCAAAGTCCGTAAGACGTAAACATTGACGACTGAGATCGCCACCAGCAGGTCTATTTTATGCGAGGCGATCATAGTTTAGGGACTCAAAGTAAACTTAATAGAGATGAGGCAGATTTGACGATAACCATCTGAAGAAAAATACTTTCGTTCAAATGCGGAATTTAATGATTTTCTTCGATTTCTTTCGACTTTTTCACAATTAGTATATAGGGATTGAAAGAGATTTTTTTGTCAACCTGCACACGGTGCATCTCAATTTTTTCACCCACATGCACCAGGCTTTGATTACCTGCAACAATGTAAGAAATAAAGATCATCATCAAAATATGTTGAGTCGTCATCCCCATCGTTCCATGTAAGTTCCTATGTAGACGTCGTAGCTGATGGCTAAGATACATGTGCGCTGACACATTTCTACCGATCCTATACAACAGAACTTTAACCGCATGACTGGATATCCCCGTCATCTGGCTTCTGTAATGCCCGCTTGATTCTGCTTGATTCCGCTTGATTCCAAAATCGAGAAGGGTCCTCTGACAATTAATTGAACTGACGACAGACGAAATAAGAAGAATACAATTTGACTGATATGATGATTGGTGCCGATGAAATACGAGAGGCCGCAGGTGGGGCCTTCTATACCGTATTGTTTCTGAGATTTATACAAGTATTAAACATGGTAGGCGAGACTGCAGAGAAATTCGGGCCTCGCTCTACTAATTTGTTCGTTAACTTACGCGTTGATTTTATGACTGCTCAAAATCGTAATCGGTATTTTGTTTCATTTTTAACCAGAAATGAAACAAGCGACCTAGCGGCCGATATTGCTCCGCTGTGTTTATGTAGAGAATAACTATTTTTGACACATGTTGATGAAGAAGGTGGAAATCTTTGATAGCTCAATGCATTGGCCAGGAAAAAGTGGCTAAAATAGCTGCAAAAATACACAATTGAAGATTTCATCATACTTTGAATATATCACATCGGATCATCCCTAAGAACATGTCAACCAAAGCTATCTGATGAGTAGTATTTTGAGAATGAAATTTACTGACCAAAAATGGTAACAATTGCCCCCAAAAAATAAAAATTGCAGATTTCATCATAATTTCAAAAGATCAAATTTAGTTCATCTGTAGGAACCTGCATATCGAATTTCGAAGCTATCAGACCAGTACTTTTCTAGAAATACATTTTTTGACCAAAAATGGAAAAATTGCCCAAATTGCAAAAATACGAAATTGCAGATTTCCTCATTGTTTCAATAAATATCATTTAGGTCATCTATTGGAACCTGTATACCAAATTTCAAAGCTATCAGATGAGTAGTTTTGGAAATACACATTTTTTGACCAAAAATGGCAAAAATTGCCCCCAAAATACAAAAATACATATTTCATCAGAAATTCAATATATATTACTTGGTTTATGTATAGAAACCTGTATACCAAATTTCAAGGCTGTTAGACCCGCACTTTTTGAGAAACCAGTTTTTGAGCAAAAATGGCAAAAATTGCCCAAAAATTCAAAATTGCAGATTTCATCATTATTTCGATAAATATCACTAAGTTCATCTATAGAAACCTGTTTACCAAAATTCAAAGCTATCAGATGAGTAGTTTTGGAAATACACATTTTTTGACAAAAAATGGCAAAAATTGCCCCAAAAATACATAATTGCAGATTTCATCATAATTTCGACAAATATCATTTAGTTCATCCGTAGGAACCTGTATACCAAATTTCAAAGCTATCAGATGAGTAGTTTTGGAAATACACATTTTTTGACAAAAAATGGCAAAAATTGCCCCAAAAATACAAAATTGCAGATTTCATCAGAAATTCAATGTATATTACTTATTTCATCTATAGAAACCTGTATATCAAATTTCAAAACTATCAGACCAGTACTTTTTGAGAAATACATGTTTTGACCAAAAATGGCAAAAATTGCCTTAAAAATGTTAAAAACGTAAATTTGCATATTTCTGCACAATTTGAAGAAATCTGTAATAGATCATCCCTAGGGACATACGTACAAAATACCAAAGCTATCCGACTGGTAGTTTTGAAGAAGAAGATTTTTAAAGATATTTTTACCAAAAATGATAAAAATTGCCTTAAAAATACAAATATGCAAATTTCAATACGATTTGAACAAAAATGATAAAGTCACCCTCAGTAAACTGCATACAAAATTTCAAAGCAATCGGACTAGCGGTTTTAGAGGAGAAGATTTTTTTTCCAAAAACACCAAAAAATGCCCCAAAAATACAAATATGCAAATTTCACCACGATTTGAATAAACTTAAGTGAGGTCACCCAAAGTGAACTGCACATAAAATTTCAAAGCAATTGGACTTGCGGTTTCAGAGGAGAAGGCAACTGTTGACGGACGACGGACGACGACAGACGATGACTGAAATCAACCTATTTGATAAGCTCCGCGTCGCTGACAACGGAGCTTAAAATGTAACTAAATGAAAATTGACTGTATTAAACGACAAAAACATTATAATCCGCAATATTCAACCTGCACCCCGTGTACATGGCTTTTTGAATCCACCTGAACCGCGATTGACGTGCACAGTGCACCGGGTATTTCAAACCCTGAGTATTTCATCGTTATGCAAGGATTATACCAATGTGATCGCAATTGCTGAGCAATCATACCTCATGTTTTATTACAAAATTCTTTTATCAATGATATGAGGAAGGCGCATCAGGCGTTCTTTTATCAGCTGCCAAAAGTGTCCAGCTCTTGTAGTCAGGAAAATTACAGTATTATTCTCTCTTTCTGTTCGCTGTCGGTTTTCTAACTAGAAGCTTAACATGCTTCAATGGGCAAGCAATGTAAGCGATGTGAGCAAGAATACCTGAAACCTTGTTGTGCCATTTTGTTTGGAAACAATCTATCTCACCTCACATCAACACTTGCTAATTTCATAGATAACGTACTTTGTTTTATTGCCAATTAACTCAGCTAGTCACAATTACGTGCTATTTACTCGAATGTCGGGATAACGCTGATCAGTATACGCCTCAAAAGTGAGAGACTCAAACTTTTGCTCAAACTTTCCTCAAGGAATATTTCAACCACTCTCTTTAAAAATCAAAGATAAAAACTAAGGGTTACTGTGCAAATTGTTGTGACAAAGAAACAAATTACTCGAGCTTTACCTATAAGTATTAAAGGGGAAGTTCACCAAGGATGATTTTTATATATGTGCTATCTTTGTGGTCACTTACCCCGGAAAAGCTATTTTTTGCCATTTGTAACTCGCGCGATTTTTTACAAAAACCGATAAAAATAGTACAGAAAGTTGCCCGTGTAATTTGAATCATGGGGAAAAATGCTCCAGGCTTGCTGCTTGCATCACGTGATATGGAGGGGAACATCTTCCCATGGGTATTGCACTGTCCGCTCAACCGTGTTCACAACAGGCTGTGCGTATTTACATAACTTTTGTTAAAATTGAGTATCCTTGTATAAACGGTGAATGACTTGTAACAAGTCATCGTTGATGACACAGTCCCCACTTGTTAATGGGTACTTTGATTACAGGTCCCAGAGAGGATAGAGTCCTCTTCATTAGGTCTGTGATAAAAATACTTTTGAATAAATTCTCTTGATACATGTCTGAGTTATGGTTCAGGACATGAAAAAATCGTAATAAAATGGTCATATGGCGGCCATATTGGATCGTATCACAAAACAATCAATGTGCATATGTATGACATAGGTCAATGTCCTTGTACCAACTTTGAAAAAAATCGGTCGAGATGTGCCTGAGTTATGGCTTTGTACATAAAAAATCGTGACAAAGTGGCCGCATGGCAGCCATATTAGATCGTATCACAAAACAAATTGACGTGGATATCTATGACATTGGTCTATGTCCTTGTACCAACTTTGAATAAAATCGGTCGAAACATGCCTGAGTAATGGCTCTGTACATGAAAAAAAATCGTAATAAAATGGCCGCCTGGCAGCCATATTGGATCGTATCAGAAAACAAATTGACGTGCATATGTATGACATATGAAGTAATCCTTGTACCAAGTTTTAATGAAATCGCTCCAGGCATCTGTTAGATATCTGCGTGAACGGACGGACGGACGGACGCACGCATGGACGGACGGACGGACGGACAGACATGACCAAAGCTATAATTCCCCCCGGATGGTGTCCGTGGGGACTAATGAGTCAACTCGGAATTAGTTGATAGGATGTTGCAAAACATTTTTGCATACTATCCTAACACCAATAGATTATCACCGGTACCATATTTCAGAAAGTTTAATGCAGTATTTACAACACTATGAAATCAACATCTGTATCAAGTTTCATCAAATTTGACGTTGTATTTGTGGATATATCACTCTTATTAGGAATGTTCACTACATATGCAATAACAAATTGATTAAAATGACACTGAGAAATGTCTTTTTCACTGTTAAAGCAATGTGAGCTTAACATCTATAAAAAGTTTCATGAAATTTGATGCAGTATTTCTTGACATATCAGCCTAATTACAAAACTTCAATAATTGACATGATACTGCTACATGACGTGATACAAATTGACGAGCATGTATGAAATAGGTCCATGTCCTTGTGCCAACTTTTAATGATACTGGTGGAAATATGTCTGAGTTACGGCTCAGTACATGAGAAAATTGTAACAAAATCGCCGCCATGCAGCGATATTTGATCTTACTGTTTAAAAAATCAAAACGTATATGTATGACATAAGTCAATGTCCAGGTACAAACTTTGAATAAAATCAGATGAGACTTGCCAGAGTTATGGCTCTGAACATGATAAAAAAACATAACAAAATTGCTACCATGTGGCCATATCAGACCATATAGAGCAACAAATCGACGTACATATGTATACTATAAGTCAATGTCCTTGTACCAATTTTGAATAAATATGCTTGTGGATGTCCGAGTTATGGTTCATGACGTGGAAAATCATAAAAAATGGCCACACGGCGGCCATATTGGATCGTATCACAAAACAAATCAATGTGCATATGTATGACATGGGTCAATGTCCTTGTACCACCTTTGAATAAAATCAGTTGAAACATGCCTGAGTTATGGCTCTGTACATGAAAAAAATCGTGATAAAATGGCTGCCTCGCAACCATATTGAATCGTATCAAAAAACAAATCAATCTGCATATGTATGACATAGGTCAATGTCCTCGTACCAAGTTTGAATGAAATCGGTTGAAATATGTCTGAGTTATGGCTCTGTACATGAAAAAATCATTACAAAATGGCCGCCTGGCATCCATATTTGGATCGTATCACAAAACAAATTGACGTGGATATCTATGACATTGGTCAATGTCCTTGTACCAACTTTGAATAAAATCAGTTGAAACATGTCTGAGTTATGGCTTTGTACATGAAAAAATCGTTACAAAATGGCCGCCTGGCAGCCATATTGGATCGTATCACAAAACAAATTGACGTGCATATTTATGACATTGGTCAATGTCCTTGTTACTAACTTTGAATAAAATTGGTCGAAACATGTCTGAGTTATGGCTCTGTACATGAAAAAATCGTAATAAAATGGCCGCCTGGCGGCCATATTGGATTGTATCACAAAACAAATTGACGTGCATCTGTATGATATATGAAGTAATCCTTGTATCAAGTTTGAATGAAAATGCTCAAGGCATCTCCGAGATATCTGCGTGAACGAACGAACGGACGCACAGACTGACGCACGGACGGACGGACGCACGCACGGACGTGACCAAACCTATAAGTCCCCTTCGACGGTGTCTGTTGGGACTAATAAACTGTACACTGTCAGATTTTGTGTTGCTGTTTACTACTGTGTTGCTGTGAGTGGACAATGCGGGGCCATACCCATTCGAAGATGGTCCCTTCCATATCACATGATGCCAACATCCAAGCCTGGAACTCTTTTCCCATGATTCAAATTACATGGGCAACTTCCTGTACTATTTTTATCGGTTTTTGTAAGAAATCGCGCGAGTTATAAATGGCGAAAGTAGCTTTTCTGGGGTAAGTGACCACAAAGCTAGCACATATGTGAAAATTATCTTGGTCGAACTTCCCCTTTAAGTTGAAATTCAAAATGGCCACCATCCCTGTGTTAAGTCAATATGAAAAAATAAACCAAAGATTCGATTTTCGAAACAAATAAGACGGTTAAAAGTTTTCTTATACGAAGAGCTTTAACACGAACTCCACGAGTGGTAGAGTAAAAAAATTGTAAAAGTTTGAGCGTCCGAATATCTGTCCCCGAGGCGTATTGTTAACGATTCATGATCAAACTCATGCTCGGAGATGTCCATTCATGCTTGCATTTATCCGTTTGCTGCTGTGAAGTAGTCATAGAGTCTGAAGGTAGTTTGGATCATCAGAAGATTGAAGTAGTATCGGTATCGTTCACCGGAAATTTTTTACTCTGACTAATTTTACGTTTTGAATTTTCAGGTATCGACATCTCTGCCACCGCTATAGAGTTTGCAAGGCTGAACAACTCTGTTGCCGGAAAGACCAAATACCTTGTTGCCGACGCCTTGTCTTTTCAGCACACCTTCAGTCACTTTGAAAATGCATTCACAAAGGTTTTCTGTAATGTGGCTCTCCATTGGATGGAAAACAAAGAAAAGGTGTTTCAAAATGCTCACTGGTGTCTGAAACAGAACGGATCCTTCTTAGCCAATATTATTCTGGGAGAGAACCATTGCTTGCATTACGTGTACCACAAGAGTGTAACACTTGCTAAATGGAAGAAGTTCTTCAAGGTAATTCGTTGTTATTTGTTCGTACACCTTGAATATAGAATGCCTGAAAATTGTAACTAATTCATCCGCAGATCTTGGGAAACAGATACACATTTCAGGCCTATTGACCAAAAACAATAGACTTGGTCATGCCCTGCAGATTTGCACGCCCATGATTGCAACAGTAGACTACAAATGTCAAGAAATACAATATTTTGACGAATCAGTGGTGTTGAGTGATCAAAAAGATGACGATCTTTTTTTTGCATACCCTCTTTTGATTTGTGTTATTTGTGTGGTGTCGCTCGTCTTCAATCTGTCCGATTTTGATTTTACCAACATTGCAAAAATACCTTCTCGTTTTCAAAAATGCAGAGACCACATAGTAGAATTCTCGTTTTATGATCATCGACTTTCTGCACTACTGTAACAACGCTGTCGTTCGCAGCCGAATTCCCACATAGAAATTTCCTAAGGACAACTATAGCTTCCGCTGGGTCGGGGGACGAGGTCTTCACAACGATCATCAAGGTGCAAAAAGTGAAAATGCCCGTAGCATAGCAAATGATGACCCCCATTGTACTCGACTCGTTGTTTTGAATGAGCTCTAAAAGTTCTGAGCCAGCTTGCACCAGTATATACGTATACACTGACCATGAGAGCGATGTTCGTCACTAGATGGCCTGAGAAACACCCTAAAACAGTGGTTTTCACAAGGCATAATGCTGAGCGAAACAAAGTTTTTCGGCGACTTTCAGGCCTTAGGAAAAACAAACATGACGTTTCCCTAATGGCCCGCCACTATGCGTTTTGTAACACATCTCATCCAATTTTGCCTCGATTCAACACGGAGAAGGCCATGAAACGTTAGGTTCTAAAGACTGCGTTTAGAACTTGACCATTAGATTAGTAACATTGTTTAGAAAAGCCAGTTACAAAAGCCAGTTTACTTATGACTTGAAAGTATTTAATAACAAATTTAAGATAAGAATTATTCAGTGCAGATTGTATTAATTTATGTCGCCATATACCCTGGCACCACCGTAAAGCAACACTCAGAATTCTGTATTCATTGTATTAACCATCTAGACTAAATTTAAACAAATGCTGTCACTGCTCGTTTTAGATAAGTTTAGTAACTTACTTTTTGTCGATATATAGTGGAGAGAAAACGAGCAAATTCGTGATTTGAAATTAATCGCAAGCACTGAAAGAATTAATCTTTGCTTGTACTCTCTCTCTCTCTCTCTCTCTCTCTCTCTCTCTCTCTCTCTCTCTCTCTCTCAATATCCGGTGATAATTTCACCCTTATTAAGGATTTTCGACCCAAGATGTTTTGCTATTTTGGAAGGTCGGAAGATTTGGACAACTTAGTAACACGGGCAGGTTTCAAGAAATATCCACGAACTGTAAAAATTTGCAACCTCAGCTTTTCAATGGAGACAACAGAAGAACACAAAGGTGACATGTTTAAATTTGTTTTTTATAACTTTTTTCGCACTTCCGTGCATCGTTGTTAACAGTATCGACAAAATGAATGGTGCCGTAAAACTTGACTTGGTAATGGTTGTCAATAAGAAACTTCAAAATCTCGAAGCCTTTGCCAGCCGCTCTCCCGTTCAAGTGTCAAGAGTCACAGTCTGACATGTATTGCCATGGCATGTCTACTCAGCAAGATCGCATAGGGAAATTGATTTTAGTGCTTTTCGTGTAAAACTATTTTCTCTTCAACAGTAAACTGTTCCTGTCGTGCCAGGCGAGAACACAACCGTATCAATTTGACTGGTGCACTATGTTCACTTGACAAGCTTTCTGTTTATTTAAACTGTTACGTTAGAAAAAAAGTGAAGTCAGCGATTTTCTTGAAAATGAAATTTATTACAAAAAATAAAATTAATCACTTAATCAGGGATAGAGAATAAACTGTTAACTTTTACAGAGTACTTATCTCAGGACGGCACAAAGCTCCAGAGTTGAGTCAGACACTGAGACAGACCGATTAGTAGCAGTCCTTTGCTTGCAGGCTTGAGGTTTATCTAGGCAAAGTCCACAGTATAAATCCAGCGTTGCTTTGAAGGTTTTGAAATTTACACTGCTGTCCAGCGTTGCTTTGAAGGTTTTGAAATTTACACTGCTGGACTGATTCCAAATTCTTGAAGTAACGCGTCAGTGACACGATCCACAAGTCATCGTTGATGACACAGTCCCCACTGGTTAATGGGTACTTTGATTACAGGTCCTCAGAGAGGATAGAGTCCTCTTCATTAGGTCTGTGATAAAAATACTATTGAATAAATTCATTTGATACATGTCTGAGTTGTAGATCAGGACATGAAAAAATCGTAATAAAATGGCCATATGGCGGCCATATTGGATCGTATCACAAAACAAATCAATGTGCATGTGTATGACATAGGTCAATGTCCTTGTACCAAGCTTGAATAAAATCGGTGGAGATATGCTTGAGTTATGGCTCTGTACATGAAAAAATCGTAACAAAATGGCCGCACGGTGGCCATATTGGCTCATATCACAAACCAAATTGATGTGCATAGCTATGACATTGGTCAATGTCCTTGTACCAGCTTTGAATAAAATATGTTGAAACATGCCTGAGTTATGGCTCCGTACATGAAAAAATCGTAATAAAATGGCCGCCTGGGTGCACTATTGGATTATATCACAAAACAATCAATGTGCATATGTATGACATAGGTCAATGTCCTTCTACCAAGTTTGAATAAAATCGATTGAGATATGCCTGAGTTATGGCTCTGTACATGAAAAAAATCGAAAAAAATGGCCGTACGGCAGCCATATTGGATCGTACCACAAAACAAATTGGCGTGCATATCTATGTCATTGGTCAATGTCCTTGTACCAACTTTGAATAAAATCGGTTGAAACATGTCTGAGTAATGGCTCCGTACATAAAAAATCGTAATAAAATGGCTGCCTGGCAGCTATATTGGATCGTATCACAAAACAAATCGACGTGCATCTGTATGACATATGAATTTATGCTTGTACCAAGTTTGAATGAAATCGCTCCTGGCATCTCTGAGATATCTTCGTGAACGGACGGACGCACAGACATGACCAAACCTATAAGTCCCCCGGACAGTGTCCGTGGGGACTAAAAACATCTGCACAAAGTTTAATCAAATTTGGCACAGTTGTACCAGAAACAGCGCTTTAATCTCGAATTACGTAAATTAGAACTAATTATGCCTGCCACACCAATATAGATAGACCTGCATAAGTATGCCATAGTGTAGTATCCTTGTACCAAGTTTAAAAAGAATTGGCACAGGAATATCTCAGATATCTGCATTCATGAGCCCCTATGCATGGACACAGCATTAATATTAATTTCATCCTTGAACGCCTGTGGATCATACCTGGAGACCCTGTGGATGGATATCAAATACAGGAAAGAAAACGGCCGTCACACGGCCATTTATGATCGAATCATTACAAAAATCGGCGTGCATATATATGTGATAGGGATTAATATATGTACCAACTTTCAATGCAATCGCGCCCGGCATCGCTGAGAAATTTACGTGAACGAACGCACAGTCGTCAAATATAGGAAACAAAATGGCCGCCAAGCAGCCATTTTTGACCGGATCTCAACAAAAATCAATGTGCATATGTATCACAGAGTAATCCATGTACCAAGCATCAATGAGAAATTTGCGTGAACATACGCACCGGCATCAAATACAGGAAACAAAATGGCTGCCAGACGGCCATATTGGATCGGATCGTAAAACAAATCAAGGTGCACATGTATGGCATAGGTGATAATGCTTGTATCAAGTTTGAATGAAATCGCTCCAGGCGTCTCTGAGATATATGTGTGAACGGACGGACGGACGCACGGACGTGACCAAACCTATAAGTCCCCCCAGACGGTGTCCGTGGGGACTAAAAATGTCTGACTGATATCTCTACTCGTAACGATTGGTTGAATTTCCGGAAAGTTATAAACATGACTAATTGATTTCAAGGTCACGAAGGATAGTAAGGTTAGAATGTTCTACACAAATTAAACTCAAGTTACGAGTGGGGTGAAATGACCTATATAACAAAACTATTTACCGGTAGCGAAGGTATGAAGTATTTCAAATGTGTTTTATCAGCATTGTATTTAGAATACAGATGTGACACAAGTTTTCATAAATAGAAGGGTTAATAATATTAATTATTAAAAGCAGAATAAAAAATGAAACTATATAATGGACGATAAGATTTTATCTATTTCACACTTAGTAATTCGTCCCTGATATAGGTTTCAGACGTATTTGAGGCTCGGCAGACAAGTTTAATCTTACAAGCGGGGGTCAAAAGTGGCAAGATTTATGGCAGTATAAATGAGATTAAACGAGAGCAACATGCGTATTTGCAAGGCTTTTTTATTTCATTATTGTTGTGAAAAAAAGTTTTAGACAAGGTTATCAGAATTACGTGACTGGTGACAGAAGATGGTCAAATAATTTGTCATGAAAAATATAGCATACAGGTTAAGGTGTAGGACGCTGTCATTACGAAAGACCGCACCATGTGTATGTACATTTGTGAACGTCTGACCTGTGTTTGTACGCCCCCTCGATTGTTAAAGTAATCAATGTGTAATATCGATTTGGAAAAATGGATTACTTTACCACCTATACATACTTTACTCTGCCAGCAATAAAAGCACTAAAACTCAAGATGCGTCGAAAATTGCATTTAAAGAATACGCAAATGATCGATGAATCTGCTACATTGTAAAGAATATATCTTTGTACTAGCTGATATATGTGATGTTTAAAATCAGAGTAAAGAGTAATTATCTACTTTGTCTTTTCACTCTGACAGCCTTTATGAGACCCTTATTGACACAACTTGATTTCATACCGGTGGATTTACATGATGAGTTTCTTGAAGACTGTTTTCAGTTGTTTCGCCAAGAATCAGCTAAAGACGAAGATGGAAAGCTTATGTGGCAGCGTGATGTATTCGAAGTAAAATTGAAGAAGTAGTTTCCTGGTGTATATGAAGTACAACTATAATAAGTTACATGAAGATCATAAATTCACCCTAAATGTCTGTATCAATGTTTATGGAATAGAATTATATTGTTCCAATACCAGAGTGATAGCCGTGTGCAATCGCATGTCTGAGAATCAATACTGCACAGTGGTACATACGATTTTAAGAACTGAAATCTTAAGGTACTGTCAAATGTATCAAAACGAGTGAATGTATCCGCCAAACACCTTGCACCCGCACTATATATGAATCTGAAAAGACAGGTAGATTAGGTCGTATCCTCAGGTCAAATGTCTTAGGTTGCGGATATGATCTGTCGTATTGTATATGTCTCAAAGAACATCGGCCAAGGACATCCTGCGCAATGAAAGAACACTGCGACAAAATAGGTCGCGCCAATAACCCCAAGAAACTGGACATAAATTACAGGGGGTGGGCCGGTGTTTTTTGGGGGTGGGTCGCCATTTTTCGCGCAAGCATTTTTGCTGGGTCATAAAATTTTGTGCAAGCCTATTGGGAGGTTTCATGCATCAAAGCTGAACTTGAAGGATTCAAAGCGCGCGTTGATTGCTATCGTTGGCAACATTCCAAACGCGCACTTTTGCACGTGCAAAATCTTACCGTTCCGTTGTTTTCTATGGATATTCGACTCCTTGTATTTGACAATTCTCAAAATCTTTCAACTCTCAATTAAAAACCAATTTAGCTGATTTTTTGTAGGATTTTTTGTAGGTCATAGGCGAGAATATAGATAAGCATGCATTTTTAAAAATTCCGGACAGTTTATGAGATATCACTGTAAAACCCTTCAAAATGTCACAAAATGACACAGTAGATATTTTCCTGTTCAAAAATGGTTTGTACCTGAACAGATAACATAATCCATGCCAGGGGCTCTGAACAGGTATCTCATGTGTTACATTCTGAAATTTTGGAAAATTTGGTGGAAATTGGTAGGAGCTGAAACGTTTTAAAATAGAGCTGTGAAAATTTGTATATGAGTGACGTCATTGATCAATCGCGCGACAAACCTGAGTCTTTTGGATTCGTATGGTTCCATATATCTTTATTATGCAAAGAAAACCATAAAAACTTTGCATTTTGATTGATTTTGGAAATTACCCTTAGCAACCGTTGCTTAGCAATTTGAATCCTTCGGTATCGCCTTAAACAATTTATTGATGATCTAAGCAGCCACATTTTGGCAAAATATTTAGGTTGTCATGATTTCTACTTACTCAACTCCTCTGTTGAGCACAACTGTCCCGCAAAATGACCAAAAGTTTCAACTTTGCCTTTCAATAACAATTTGGGAGATCACTTACTTGATATCATTCGCCCACTGACAATACATTGGGTATAGGTCGGTGTCAAACGCTCATGTCACTGTATGTACCTTTTTGTTTTTTGAGGACTTTGACAGAATACAATTAACTGTTTAGAATAGTGCATAGTTTCAACAATAATAACTGGAAGCTTCATGTCAAATAACTTTTGAATAACAATGTGGGAACAGATAACGTATGTGTTATTTGCAGTTTCCTCATAGACTACAATGTATAGTGAATCAACATTTCGATGAAATTCCAAAATCAAATTTCTCTCACACACCTGCACTTGTAACCACCTTAGTCTAATCAAGTACATGAATATCAATAATCAAGCATACATAAATACAAAGATTTGCCTAGTTTTGTATTTAAAAAACTATTTATAGTTTCTTCATAGACTACAATGTAAGGTGAATCAATATTTCGGTGAAATTCCAAAATCATATTTTTTGCATACATGTGGACTTGTAGACCTTAGTCTAATCAAGTACATTAGTATCAATGATCAAGCGTATATAAATACACAGATTTGCCAAGTTTTGTATTTAAAAAAAATATTCACAGTTTCCTCATAGACGACAATGTATAGTGGATCACTATTTCGGTGAAATTCCAAAATCATATTTTTTGCATACATACGGACTTGTAACCAATCTTGTCTTATTAAGTACATTAATATCAATAATCAAGCATACATAATTACGTAGATTTACCGAGTTTTGTATTTTAAAGATTATTATTCATAGTTTCCTCATAGACTACAATGTATAGTGGATCAGTATTTTAGGCGAAAATCCAAAGTCAAATTTCTTGTACACAAATGCACATGTAACCACCCTCTTCTAATCAAGTACATTTTTAACTTAATTATTCAGGGTGCATATATGCACAAATAGTGCATGTTTTTAATTGGGAAAAATTATTAGTTTTGTCATAGACTCCAATGTATAGTGGATCAACAGTTTCAGCGAAATTGCAAAATCAATTTCTTGTTCACATGTGCACTTGTAAACAACCCATGCTAAACAAGTACATTTATATTAGTTATTAAACGTCCACAGATGAACAGATATTGCTAGTTTTATGTTGTAAAATACACATTCATAGTTTTCTCATAGACTACCATGTATAGTGAATCAACATTATCGATGAAATCTAAAATTTACATTTTTGTACACGCATGCACTTTTTACCTGCCACATCAAGCAAAGTGCATTTACATGAATTATCACACACATATGATTTGATATGTTTGATAAAAGCATTATATAAGCCACATTTTGCCTTCCTTTTGGAAGGGGATATCAGAAGGGGGTACTTGAACACATTGCGGATTTGTTAGGGTATTGAGTAACAGGGGATGGTCACTTATTTCCATGCACGGAGTGGTCACTAATTTGTGTGCAAGAACTTATGAAGGGTCACTACTTTTGATGCTGCGGTGTTTCGAAAAACACTGGTACATCCCCCCTGTAATTTCTGTCAATTCTCAAACCATATAAGCAGTTTCAGAAGCCCACGTTATCAACTGACTTTGAAGTAAGCCATTGAAAGCAAGCAAAAGAGGAACAAGTTCTTAAGAAGACAAACAACTATCTCGATTTGATTCATCTCTAGAGTGCTACATTCCTCTAAAGACATTCAAAGTTCCTTGAAAGAGATCTGACGAAAGCAGTCCACAGAAGATTATAATATATATTTCAAACTACAAGAATTTTAGATTCTGTTATCGTTTGATAATTTGACTTACTTATTTACTATGTTTGAATTTTCCTGTTTTCTCCAAATGTTATTTGTTTAGGGTTATTCCACTTTGCATAGGCTCTCGCAGTGTCTTCGACATGTAGAACTACCGACTGATTCAAATATTACCTCCACTTTCGAGAATACTTTCAAGGCATATTCCGAATTATTTAACATTATTCACTAGTAGGCCTACAGGTCTGCTTTTTGAAAACAAGCTTGGTTTCATAAGCGTTAACTGGTCATGTCAAACGGCTTTTATTTTGTTTGAATTATTAAATTTCGTTCAATAATGATTTTGTAAACAGTTTCCTGCTTATCTTGTTGAAAGCTGTGCATCTTAGGCTGCAGCATTAATTTTCAGTATTCTTCAGTATAGACATGAAACCACAAGACTGATGTGTGTTAAGTCAACAGACTATGCTTAGTATACCTGTTGTATCAGACAGACACTGTGGGACTCCCTTCTGTATTCATCCACAACGCACAACAGACTAACTTGCCTTCAAGCCTCAAAACATCTTTACAAATAATCACACAGTAGGAAAAGGTGACAAGGAAACTATGCAACAGAGTGATTTGGAATCATATTACTATCAGACATCTTTATATAATATTTAAATTACAAATACGCCTCGCACTAAACACTCACAGATAATCTGTGCTGAATATATGCGCTCAACGGATATATGGTTTTATATGTCCGTTTTCTGTGTAGTCATATTTAGTCATATTTACACATATTTACAATTATATATATTGTAACGAAATCCTCTGAATTACCAGAAATACAATGAAAGTCAAAACCTGATAAAATACGTGAGGACAATTCTCTCAGAAATCTGTAGTGTGGTAACGTGAACGGGCTTCTGAACGACGTCCGTCACTGAGGTGTTCGACTTGTGCGTGAACGGAACACACACGTATAAAACTGGGTCTAGAGAGGCGACTGAACGTACGCCTTGACTCAGACGAAACCAACCACAGAGAGAACCTGGAAAACTAACTTGGTATACCTGTAAATCTGGCACTTCAGCCTCAATGAGGCCTACTAAGAGTAGCAGGAAGTATGATTTAACGCAAAATAGAAGGAACAAGTCATTGTTAATGACATAATCCCCGCTCGCATTTCATGTTGAATGCAATTGGAGAGTTTATGATGGATTGGTGGCATGGTGGTAGGGTTGTTGGATGTGGGTTATATGATTTTTTGGGGAGCTTGTTTGAGCTTGGACATTTGTTTCACATTTGTTTGTAATGAATTGAAAATCAGATTCTCTATTAATGTCAGCATGTATAAATGATGTGGAAGTTTTGAATTCTCTACACAAATTATGATAGTCAGGCTATGAAGAGAAACTGAATGTAATTTCGAATGGTACGGTTTCAAGTGGTTCGTCTGTTATTGTGCAAACCAAATGTTGTAAATGATTACCAAGCCCAGTCAAAGAGTCAACAATAACTAGCATCGCATGTCCATTGTAGTGTAGATAGCCTTCATCATTTCTACTATGAGAATCAAATACATAGAAAAAAACATTCTGCCTAGATAATGACATGCAATATTCTTTGATGATAAGGATTGCCTGTGTGGATGTCTGAAAAGCAGTGTGGAGAGCAGAGTATAATGTGTAAATGATATTATCGATTGTACAGAAGTTATCCCCAAAATAACCCAACATGAATGGGATTGGATCACAAGCAAATACCACTGTCTAAATGAAAAGCTTGTTTTCAAATCTGTTGCCTGTAAATATGCACATTAATCTCTACAATGCCTGTGTGGATACAATTTGTCATACAATGACTTTCCCGCATAAAGAATTGAATCAATACCAATTCTGTTCCAAAAACACATGTCATATTTTTAAAATATGCTAAGGCTATTAGGCTATTTGGCATGCATGTGCTGGTATCAGCAGCACATAGTGGAAATGCAGGTGACCCCGATGAAAGTTGCCTATAGTTTAATAACCTTTATCATCACTGCCTTAGTACATACTGGTGCATTGTCAGGGCTTGGATTTGTTTCAATATCACCTCCCAAAACAAGTAGTGCTTTCATATAGTGATTACACAAAAAAATTGGATGATCTACGTTATAGAAAAATACTGTTGTTGTGCCATTTTTAAGATAACTTTACAGTGAACACAATGAAAACAGCCAATTGATATTCTGTACTGCTGCAACAAGAGACTTACGACTGTGATATGTTTATATCAGATTCTTTCTTTTCATAGCTCACACTGTTGTATATTTTTACTTTTGAAGCGTTTTTACACAAGAATTATTATACTGGTCACTATTAGTGCAAGATGCGAGATATAATGATATTCAAATATGCAGATTACATTAATGAGCATTGTTTCGATATTAAAATTCTATGCTAATGACCATAATCAATGTGGAATATTCATGTACCTCGGATCTTGCATTATATAACTGGTCAGGGCTCGAAATTAACTTTTTTCCCTGGTAGTCCCATTGGGCTACCATTTTCTGAAGTTGGTAGCCCAGTGACAAGGTCTGGTAGCCCATGCATGAATGAAGACTCAGGTTTTTTGTAAAGGGTATTTTTATTTATAATCTAGACAAGGAAAGATTTATTTTGCATGATTCTATCTAGGAAGTGAATTTTCTAGTCATCTGACATCAACACCTGTAGACTATAGCCTTAGGAGAACGGTATAGCATGTGTAGTGGACAACGGTGACGCCACAAAGTTTGACCACCTATTCACACATACGTAGACTAAACGTATATACGTATATTCAAATTTTGATGTTCGCCATGACGACTTTTCACTCAGCACGTGTAAATATATAATATGGCTAAAAATAGATTGGCTATGAATCAGGATGACAACTTGGTACAGTCATGTTCCGAATACTTTCGGGGCAATTGGTTTTATTTGTCAAGCATAGTACACTATCATGGGATGATCTCGTACACTTCGGAAAGCGTAATTTGTGTATCGCCCAACAGCTTTTTCTCTGCAGTTTGAATAATTTTGTGTTTCATGCCAGGAAATCCCAAGACGATTTGACAGGTTGACCTCGCTGTTAATTTCATGCAGGAAATTACAATAACAATGCTTGGTCGAATGACGCAGTGCCTTGAGGTTGGGATCGCCAGTGCTATAGGGGGAGGAGTACCTTCCCGATGGTGATAAGTGGTGCAGATTACCGTCGCCTAGGTGACTGGCGTATACGCATGCCAAAAGACACCTATGGTTAATTTCCTGTTGACCAGTCGGATGGCAGAGTTGCAAATGCCTGGACTGAACCATTTGGTTTTTTGTGGGTGTCGGTGGTACTTTGACAATAAAAGTAAAGATGCACAGATATTGAGTTTATTGTCTTGTTTATGAGCGGCCAGTATTTCCAACAGCATGAATTACGTGCATTTGCCCTAGAAGAAATAAATAATTTCGAATAAAACATCGCGAATGTAACCACATTCCCTAAGCTTGACGTACACTTAAGTGCCCCAAAGAACCATGGAATCACCGACTTTCGATTGAAGAGATGAGTTTTGCCAAACCGCGTATACAGAAAAAGTGGCAGATGACTTTATTTTTAGAATCATAGACAGTATAGCGAGATGTAAAAATGTGAAAGAGGCTCCCCACGTAACTATCCTAAATGTTTTTGTGTCGAGTTTGTGTTTGATTCGTTTCGAAAATGTGTTCCTACATTCTTATCCGATTGTGTGTGTTAAAAAAATGTTTGTTTCGAAACCCGAGTGTGGTTTCTAATCAGTCGCAGTGTAGATTCATTCCTTAGTTTGTGTATGTGAAAATTTATTTTAATGCATTTTAGTGGTCTTGGTTTTCGATTAGCGAGGCAAGTATACCGGTATTAATTTTTGGTCACGTTGTGAGTCCGTTTGGTGGTTCGGTTTGTTTGTTCTATGTTTCTTTACTTCGGTAAATTTTGTTTTGACTGGTGTGTCTTTTAGATTTTTGCGGAGGTTTGTGAATTTTTAGGCAATAAGTACCACTGCGGGGTACGGATTTTATGTTTATTGGATCAAGATACTTACAAGTATCCTGGTTGATGTGCTTGTTCTCGTACATTTTGATTAATAGTTCGTTTACTTTGTTTACTGTTGTTCTGGCTTGTTGTGTATAATACTGAGTGTTGCGTAATTGCCTTTCGCATTCTAGTACGTAATCGTTTGTGTTGACAATGACGAAAACCCGACCCTTGTCGAAGTTTTTTCCCCCGAAATTTGTCTATTGTTTGCAAACTGGTTTATCGCGATTCTTTTAGCACGCGACATGTTTTGTTTCCTTGTTTGAAAGGGTATCTCTAGAAGTGCGAGTTTAGCAGCTTCAGATAGCTTTCAAGGTGTTGTTTTTTGTTGTTCGTGGAGCCCAATTTGACTTTTCTTTGAATTGGTGTTGTTGCGATTGTTTGTGTCTCACGATGTAGAGTAGTCACATTTTACGACTTTATTTGTTGAAATCCTGAGGTGGTTTTATTCTGTTTGGTTTTGTGGGTGTCCGAATTAATTTTAAGGCTTTTGCCCAGTACTATATTTCGAAGTTTCATAGTTTGAGCGATGATAGGTCGTTGTTGAATTTCATGTTGCTGTCGGCTTTTCTTTGGAAATAGCTGATTTATTTCCACGGCCATTTTTTCTGTTACGTTACGGTGATTGTTTATTTTGTATTTAATGTTGTGTTTCAGTTGTTTGTTATCTGTACGATTTTTGTTATTTCTGTTAAGTGTTTGTGTGTTCTATGTCATTTTATGGGTTTTTTTTGGTAGTTCTCTTTTTGGAGTATTTGGTGGTCCTGGAAAGGGCCGCTTGGTATGGGTTTTTGTTAGCGCTTGGCGCGTTTGTTTTGGCGATAAGCCTAGCTTTTTTATGCTTCATTTCGCCGATTCTATGTTCTTGGTGAGTAGGTGTTTGCGCCTTCCACACAAGCATGGTTGGAAGCCACGGGAAACATTGAAATGAAAGCAGCTACATGTGATGGTCGGAATACTGGTTTCTACTTTTCCAATTCTCATTTTGAATATGGTGAGGAGGCATTCTGTGAAGACATGACCGAACCACGAGTCGTCCGACTGCTTCAGTTGTGTGGGGACATTGAATTGAATCCCGGGCCTGAAACCAGAAAACAAGCTACATTGTCTGCAAGTGGTACAGTCATCCCACCAAAGAGTTCAACGGCAAGTCCTGTACATGGTCCCGGTAGGTCTGAGCCAGAAAACAGCCAAGTATTAACTTTACTGATGGAAATCCAAAATGAAATGAAAACGTTGAGACGCGAACTGAAAGCAGACTTGAAAGATGCAAGAAAAGAGATAAGTAACATAAACGACTCTGTCTCAGCACTCCGTGAAAGTCATCAGAAACTAGCTGAAGAAAATAAAATTTAACGAGGAGAATAGAACGATTGGAAGGAAGTTGTGATAAATTAAGAGGTCATAGCAGTAGAAATAATTTAATCTTCCAAGGTATACCCGAAAGTGAAGGTGGTCATGAGACATGGGAAGAATGCGAAGAAAAGGTTCGTAACATGCTAAGAGATGAACTTAAAACGCCCTCGACGAAACTGAAATTGGAATCGAAAGAGCCCACAGGCTGCCCGACCGTGCTGACGCTAATAACCCGCGACGTGTCATTGTCAAATTTATGTCGTACAAGGTCCGTTCGTCCCTGTTACAGAAGGTAGAAGGTTGCTCAAAACTCAAGTTTCAAAATAAAGAAGACTTTTCACCTCTGGTTCGTGCCAAACGCCGTAAATTAATACCACGTCTACAGGAAGCTATCAGCGAGGGAAAGAAGGCAACTTTGATTTACGACACTCTGCTGATAGACGGCGAAAGATACAAGTTTGACGACGTAAAACAGACCATTATTAAACTATAGGGAACTGGCCAGGCTCGGACTGTAGGACGTCAAATTCAAGAAGATGAGCAAAAGATAGAAACATTGTCAATAGTGTCATGGAATGCAAATGGCCTTAAAAGTACCTTTTTAACACCGAAGTAAAGAAATTTCTGTTAAAGTTTGATATAATTGGAATTTGCGAAACATTTGCAAAATCTTTTTCTGAATTTGATTCATTTTTAACAGGCTATGTCGCTTTCTCAAAATGCCGAGAACGGCGATCAAATGTAGGCAAATTTCCAGGTGGTGTAAGTGTCTTTGTTAAATCACATTTATCATCACACGTTAAAAGAATTCGAAGTATTGATGATACGGTGTTTTAGTCCTAAACAAGAATGTATTCAATCTTACACGTGATGTGTTAATTGGTTTTGTCTATGTTCCACCTGAAGATCTCCAGTTTATAGAACTGAGGAAACCAACGGTATCACGCGTTCAGAAAATTGTCTTGAAGAGATTTTTGATACTTGTAACACGCGTGATATTATTTTGGCGGGGGATTTAATGCCAGAGTTGGAAATCTACATGATTATGTAATCGATGATTCTGATGTAAATGAGCACGCTTTATTTGATTGTGGGGTAGATTACTTTAATTTAGAAAGAATTGCTAAAGATGACAATATTAACAATTTTGGTAGAAGTCTTGTTGAATGTTGTTGTAAATTTGGTATGCATTTGTTGAATGGTCGCTTTGAAGGGGATAAAAATGGTGAATACACATGCACCGCAAATCAAGGAGCAAGTATTGTAGATTATATAATCGCATCAGGTACACTTTTTGACAATATTGAAAACTTCATGGTTAATACATTTGACCTCTCAGACCATTTTCCTGTACACTGTGAGCTATCGTTTAAGATAAATCCGAACACTGTCACTGAGAGTGAAATCAAGGTTTCACAAAATTATAGATACATATGGAAACCTGACTTGGCTGACAATGCTCGAATGAATTTGTTTAGTGAAAACATCCAGCATAAGTTTCATAATTATTCATTTGAAGTTGAAAATGGAAATGTAAATAAGGCACTTAATGTATTGAATGATATTATTTCCGAAACATGTAAAGATATGAAATCACGTGCAGGAGGTAGTAATCCCAGAAACATAAGAAATACTGTTGAACCTTGGTGGGATGATGAATGCACTGCTATGAGGAAGAAAAAATTTGATTTGCTTCAGAAATTTCGCTTCTCTAATTCCGTTCAAGACTTAAACAACTATAAATTATTTCGAAATCATTATAAAACTGTCTGTACAGCCAAGTTAAAGTCCTACAAGGATCAACAGAGAGATTTCTTGGTGGCAAAATGCAATGATCCTATAAAAGTTTCTGGCTGTAATAAAGAAGTTACGGGGTACATCTTGTGATCATCCTAGTATATCACCAACACAATGGTATAATTACTTTAAAAATCTGTTAAATAATGATGGTGACATTGAAAAAGATGTCGAATTTGGAAATTGTATTAGTAGAGAAGTATATAGACATGATCAAGATTGTTTATTGTGTACAAATGATAATCCTACAACTGTAAATAGTGTTATTACCATTCATGAGGTTCAGAAAGCCATCAAAAGCTTCCCAAATGGTAAAGCCCCGGGATCAGACGGTTTTGTAGCTGAAATTTTTAAAGAGTTTTGTGACATTTTTGCACCTCATCTTTGTCAATTTTTCAACGCTATTCTTGACACTGGTATATTTCCCACAGATTGGTGCAGAGGGGTTATTTGTCCTCTACACAAGAAAGGGCCAACCACAGATGTGAATAACTACAGGGGAATCACATTGTTATCTGTGTGCAGTAAATTTTTCACTAAAATCTTAAACACCAGATTGGTGACCTGGGCATCTGAAAATAACAAAATTGTTGAAGCACAAGCTGGTTTCAGAAAAGGGTACTCTACAATTGATCAAATCTTTTGTCTGCAGTCTTTCGTCCAAAAATATATAACTGTCAGAGGTGGTCGGTTTTATGTAATCTTTATCGATTTTTCGAAAGCGTTTGACAGAGTGAATCATGAACTATTATGGCACAGATTAATCACATATGGAATCCATGGCAAAGTATTGAGGGTTTTACGCTCTATGTATTCACATAGTAAATCCTGTGTAAGATGCAAGGAAGGCCTTACAGATTATTTCGATTGTAATATTGGTACCAGACAAGGGTGTATGCTGAGCCCATTTTTATTTACGCTTTTTATAAATGAACTTTCAACTTACATGGGGAGTGAATCAAGTGGTATCTACATAAACGAGGAATTTCCTATGGTTGGTATGCTAATGTATGCAGATGACGTTGCAGATGCTGCTGACTCGCCCATTCGATTACAACGCAAATTAAATCAATTGGAGAAGTTCTGTAAGCAATGGGCTATGCAAATAAATTTATCCAAGTCAAAAATTATAGTATTTAGAAACGGGGGTATTTTAAGAAATTACGAAAAGTGGGTCTTTGGTGGAAAGAAAGTGGATGTAGTTAAACATTACAATTACCTGGGTCTTTTAATTTCTTCAAGGTTGTCCTGGTCCCCCGCCAAGAAAAATCTTGCAGCAAAGGGTTTAAAGGGTCTTTTTTCATTACAAGCAATTATTAGAAAACTCGGCGGTTTTTCAATACAAAATTCATTCAAATTGTTTGATTCTGTTATTGCCCCAGCCATCTGTTATGGCAGTGAATTGTGGGGATATGAATATTCAGATGTAATTGAACGGGTACATTTACAATTCTGTAGATACTTACTTGGTGTGAACAGTAGTGTAAATACACAAGCAGTTCTTGGTGAGTGTGGCAGGTTACCTTTATGTTGTTTCTATTTTAAGAAATGTATTTCGTACTGGTTAAAATTATTACAAATGGGGGAAAATAGACAATCAAAAGCTTGCTATAATTGTTAAAAGACTGGATGATGCGGGTAGAACAACGTGGGCTACTCATGTAAAAAATCTGCTTTTCAGATATGGATTCGGTATAGTTTGGATAGAACAGCAGGTTGGGAATACAGAACTATTTTTATATGTTTTTTCTCAGAGAGTACAGGATTGTTATCGACAAGAATGGCATTTTGATATTACACATTCATCAAGATTAAGTCTGTATTGTCAATTTAAGTCACAACTTGAACCAGAAAGATATTTAAATCATCTCACAGGTATTCATAAAATCATTCTTGCAAATTTCCGTTGTTCAAGTCACAAACTTAATGTTGAGGTTGGTCGCCATTTAAAGATATCACGTGAACACAGGATCTGTCTATACTGTAAAAATGCTCGTGGTGTTGATATTGTTGAAAATGAATTTCATTTTGTATTAATATGTCCGTTGTATAAAGACATACGATCACAGTATATTTCAAGGTCATACATCGAAAATCCATCTGAAAGAAAGGTTATCCATATACTAGCCACAGAAAATATTCACGTAATTAGAAATTTAGCAATTTATCTAAGGAAAGCCTTTAAGAGAAGGGAGGAAACGGTATCTAACTTGGAGTAATAATACCTGGTTTTTGTCTTAAATATTGTATGTTCATCATTGTAATTTTTTTTTAATTTTTATTCTATGATGTCTTGTAAATGACAGTCTCTTTCTCATATTACTTTCAATTCAAATGTACGATGGGCCGAGGCCTTGTATCGAAATAAATAAATCTGAAATCTGAAATCTGAAATCTGTTTGCGCCTTCTTGTCACTGTGTGTGCGTACATGGACGGTCTGCATAGCCCTTGAATGTGGTCTCGATTTTACAATCAAACTTACAATTTAGGAGTATGTATCAAAACTGATAAATGATTTATGTTTTCACATGGGTTCACAAAATTTTACGGCTCGGACTATGATTTTACAAGTTTCTATAAAAAGTATAAGGCGCGGGGTATTATATATTGACTGATTACTGTAGCTATGATAGGCTACATTCAGGACGGGCAGCGACGGGCAGTAATTAGTAGGCAAAACAGGTGGTTTTCACCGTGGGCAGAACTCGGTGCAATGATACTGAACATTAATAGTAAGCCTGTCACCTTGAAGGTAATGCTGTAGGTGAAACAAGGACTTCAAACGCAAGATGGTACAAACAACACCACAAGTGAAACGTACACATAGAAATGCATGCGTTCCTACGTTGTGCCCACCCGGGCCACGCGATTAAAATATGACTGATAATGCTGGATAGTGTTAATTGGGTCGGTGAACAGTCAATTAATAGTTTAATTGACTACCTGGGTGATTGGCAGGTCGTGTCTAACGACGCATATGCAAAGCAGGCCAAAAGACAAAAGCCCCAAAAGATATTGACAGCTGGCCAGGGGTCACCATGAATACGTAATGACGCTTCACTACGCAGAAACTGCGTAGTCAAGCCCTTCTCAACCGGTCAAATCCTCTTGGCATTTTCCCTCATGAATTGTGATTGATAAATTGTGATTAAATAACTATGAAAATTAAAATTTCATTGGCCATCATTTCCCGAGCCTGTCATCCAAGTACATCAGTTCAGAAGTGATAAATTATTGAAAGTTTGTCGCAACAAATTCGACTGCACTGTCGCATTTTAATTTGCATAACAAAGTCATAGTCAGGCCTTTCTGTGTCAAGCTGGGTTGACTCTCGGACCGAGCGTCGGTCATCTCACAGCGATCAACATCATGTCGCCCACTAAGTAATTTCATGTCCCAGGCTTTGGTAGTCCGTGTGGGCTACCATTTCATGGGTTTGGTAGCCCCAGGGAAAAGTTGGTAGTCTGTGGACGCGGGACTACCGCTAATTTCGAGCCCTGCTGGTATGTCTTTGTTTCTTTGACTTTGTTGGTTGTATCAGTCAGTAATTTGTGTTTGGCAAGGGACAAGTTATATCAGTGACATGTGTTTCGCAACTCGTTTCAACTCCCTATATACCTAGCTATTGAGTCCACCTCATATGCCTTAGATTTTATCTCCTGTTATGCCTTGTTTTTGACTTCTTGTTTTTGGCCTTATCTGGCAAAATTCAGCAAAGATTTCCAAGCTTAATTGACACAGTATTTTATATTGCTGTTTCAAATCAAACTGATGAAACAATTCCCTTCATACAGAAGTGACAGTTTGGTATTTGACGCAAAATTATTCTAAAAATTGCAAAAACTTGACGTCTTTGTAATTTAATACTTGTGACAATTACTACTCGGCTTACACTGCACTGCATCGCCGGCCTGAACATGGAAATAGAACACGTGCATGTGCTTGCAAGTGAAAAGGTTCATTCACTGTAACGCCCCAAAACAAAAGTGACTTTGATTCATCACTGTCCCTCTCTATGATCAGACCCCCGGGGGGGGGGGGTACCTGTTCAGAGAAGTGGTAGGGGTGTGCGGCCGCAGGTATAAAACCCAGGGCCCATTTTAGACCTAAAATCCCGTTATTTTAGGACCCCATTTTAGACCTTTATGACCTTTGACCCAGGTCAAAAGTCAAAGCGTCAAAATTTTTAAAACGGAAAAAGCAAGTATTTGCCCCGGCAAAGCCTACCACTGTACCGCGTTTAGGACTATGTTGTTGCTGGCCAAACCATGATTTCCAAAAGGAAATACCAAAAAAATTTGATGAAAGAAAATTTTGTCTTTCACCCTCACCGAATTTTGGTCAAGCTTCTACAAATTATCAATTATCTGCAGTTACAGTCTGACTGGTGGGTTTTTTTGAAATTGCAATTCACAACAAACCTCGCTGTTCATCTGTAAAGCAACACTACTTCATGTGGCCATGGTTGACCTGTCTGTCATGATCAATACTAGGAGCCACTTTGTTTGGGTATTTTCTATTGGGCAAAAATCTTCCATATATGGAGTTCTGACCAATCAGTGACGGTGTTTGACAACCAAGTCGATATTTACTTTGGCGTAAGCCAGGGGGTCTCTTTAATAGTTCCCCTGCCACAGAAAAAGATATCGATGCTTATCAAGTGCAGCTCAGAACCCTGCGAGCGAGACGGGAACAGACGGTTGAAATTTGTTCTTGTGTGGCACTCAAAAATCAACCCCATTTTAGACCTTGGTTTACAGTGGAATTGATACCCCCCATTTTAGACCAAGTTGCTGAAATACCCGCCCCATCGGGCGGCACGTATACATATAGGCAAGTAATGGAAGTGACCCCCCCCCCCGGGGCCGGCTCTCCCAACCCTTTGGAGTTTGACGACTGTCCTTTCACATCAGACTGACTGGCTTTGTATTGAGGACATTGAACTTTTCGATTTCCTTCAACTCCACAAATCCAGCATACAAGTTTCTTTCGGTTTCCCGATTTTGCTGACTGTGCAGCTTCTAACCGTTCCAAACGATCGAGTATTCGTAATAACACGTCATCAGTAACTTTCGCTTGCACTTGACGTTAAACATCATCACCGATACTTGTGGCCCGAATGTTAGCAGACTTTCCTTTACCTTGACAAAATTACTGGAAACTTTCCTCGCATTGCGCTTCATGAACAACACTTTCTAGGGTAGCATCTTTTTTCTACCCGCTTCACTTATTTTATGTTGAATAGCTACATCTTTCACAGCCATCATCAAGCTATCAATACAGAGGCCTTCCAAACATTCACCAGTAGCATTCGGATATGCTTTGATCATCATTTCTCTAATTTCTTGGGCCAAATCTTGTAATGACTGATCTTTCTTTCGCACAATAGTTTTGACCTGCAGACGGAAATCATCTGCAAACCTACTAGGTGAGAACCGTTTTAGAAGCAACTTACATAAACCGTCATAGGTATCAATTTCTTGCCCACAATGAGCAGCAAATTGTAAAGCACGGCCCTTCAGTTTAGTCAACAATATGTTGTACCGTTGTTCTGAATTCCAATGATTGTATACACGGCATTCAGAATTGGTACAAATGCACCTAACTACCGTTACAAACGTTGCTGCTAAATGTTGTGGATGGATGATGGATGATGGTGGTTTAATGGCGACTGCCGACCTTGGATACACCAAGGCTTGAAACACATTTTAATGTCATAATCAGAGTCGTCTTGTGCCACAGGCAGTGAGTCAAGTCAACTTAGTGTAAAGCTCTGATACTCCGACTCGAGCCAAGAAGGCCGTCCGACCTTCTGTTCCGGCTTTCCGTTTCCAAGCTTTCCGGGCAAGTAAAAAGTGCAATGTCGTTCTCCCTGGAACTTTACGACACGAATTCGTTTTGTCTATTTAACATGTCCCTGATCCTTGTCGGGGGATGACGATTTTCGCTACGGGACGAATAACTATTCTTTTTTCTTATCCGCTTTCTGCGGGGCGAATGAAACGTTCAGTCCTTCTCCGACCAGAGGCGGGTCGAGTAAAACATTTACTTTTCTTATTCGCACCGCTGTGGGGCGAATAAGAAATTTAACTTCTTTATTCGCACCACTGCCGGGCGAATAATAAGCTTAAAAGTTACATTTCTTATCCACACCGCTGCGGGGCGAATAAGAAATTTTGATTCGTTAAGCGAATAACATCTTTCATTATTTATAATGCATTGCTTTTAAATTTTGAATTGCGGCCTAATGTCTGTGTATTACCCTGAAAGCTGCGAAAAGTTAAGTGTCACGACGCCACCATCACATAACTGTTACCAACAGCGCCCTCATGGCTGACATACGGTTAAAGGTTTGCCAGTTGGTGTCATTTCAACGAGAATTGTTTCCGGCAGTATCAGGCCACTTCCATTGTAGTACACTATACAATCAAAACCAGACTAACACGTCAACAACCAGAGCAAGTTTACGCGAAATGTAAGTAGATTTTAATCATGGAGGTATTGAAAAGACAGATCTTTTCTTCCATGATTACAATACCCTGGAGGGCTGAGCGATTGTCCTTAAATGGTCCATTAGTGACTCGTCGACCTTGACACAGTTACAGCATTGAGGTAAGAACAGACGGCTACAGCGAGTTATGTATTGAGTTGCACAGGTATGTTAAGGTAGGCAACCTCCAAAACTCAGGCCTAGTCGAGACTAGCCTGGCCTAGCCTAGCCTAGCCGAACCCTTTAAATAAGTGAAAAACAACACACACACACACACACACCTCAAGTATGGGCTTGAATGGGTAACTTGTCCCTGTTGTTCATTAAGAATTCCATGTGTTCAAAACTAAAGGTCAGGCTGCCCTACAAATGAAATTACAAACAATGTAAACCGTTTCAATTGGTTAATGCTGAAGTGAAAGTTAAAAAGAAGTAATCAAAACAAAAACTGGGGAAAGGGTGGGTGAGTGGTAGACTTGGTTTAAGTTTGTGATTTGTGAATGTTTGAGTGGGATGAACGCGATGATGTTTTTCTATTTTTACGGGCAACGTGTGAATGTGATGAACGCAGTGAGTGGGGCGAACGCTATACAGGGGAGTTTCTCCGGAATCACCCGGTGGGTGGGTAGCAAGAACACAACAAGTTAATCGACAATGTCGGTGAACACCAGGCTTCGAATCCAGCAAGCTCAAAACAAAGTTACTACAAAGCACTCAACCCGCAATGCGGAGGCAGACATCCTTACACAAAATTACTGGCATCGGCTTGCATGGCTGTACATCTACGAAAATAATTTCCCAGGTTTCAAGGGCTATTTTATGGACGTCCTTTTGGAAATAAGTAACCTTTTTGCTTGTTGTCGCGGACTTTGCTTGAACAAAAAACGCCGGTTTTCCGTTATTTTTGGAACATGAATGGGTACCAATTGTCCCTGAGAGTGCGGCTGCTGGGGAACAATCTCAGATTGCGGCTTTTTGCAATCAGGAACCATTCCAAGACCTCTTTTTTGCCATCCGGGAATCTAAAGCCAATCCCTGACTGCTGTCCTAGAAGGCTGTTTTTGCAAATCTGGGAACAGTCCCTGATTTTGCAATTCAGGACTTCGTTTAATGCCATCTAAGACGATTCCCACATACATTTTGTAGGTGCAGCAAACAAAAACATGTTAGTGTGCGGGTTTTTTAACTGGTTGGCAAATTTAAAAGTAATCAGAGGGCGAGGAGACAAGTCAATTTTACTGTGGTCATGGAGAAAATTCCTTGCAGGGGATACCGCAAAAAGGTCGGAGGGAAAATGCTTTGATTGATAGAAATTCAGGGCTGATTAGGCAGTGTTAGTGATGGGGAGAAAGCAGTGAGGGAGTTTGGACTTTTGTTGAGTTGGGAGCAGACAGGCCATAGATACTGTAAGGCATTGGACATTATTATTCAGTGGGAAGGGTGCATGTTTTCGCTTATGCTGGAGGGAGGGCAGTTACGAACAGATTATAAGGCCAAGGTCAAAAATATGTGAAATCAGTATATCAGCATGAGAAACAGTTTTTTTTATGATTTTGTAAAATTGACTGAATTTACCTAATTTTTGGTAACTGGGACCATTCCCGCTATATTTATACCGTTCTCGTAAGTTTGTCATATACATTAGAAGCATTCTGTAGGCAGTTTGGTCATTTTGTAGACATAGTGTGTTCCAGGAGAATATAATGTTTTATCAAGGAGCTTGATTGCTTTGAGATATTATTGGTATATAAATCTAATGTAATGAGTATCTCATTTTTTGCACTTTTGCTGCTTCTATTTTTTTGATGAGTTTTGTTCAGTATCATATATATATATATATAATATATATATATATATATATATATATATATATATATATATATATATATATATATATATATATATATATATATATATATATATAATATATACTGTTTGGTTTTTGACTACTGGTTTGATAAAGTAAACTATGAATTTTCAAGTATTTGTATCTGACTTGAGCGGCTACTTATAGGCTATCATATGTACGTGCCACGATCTGTTGGCCACTGGATTTTGCTAGAAGCATGTAGCTTAAACAGATCTAAAACTCTATGGGAGGATTTAATATTATGATGTACATGCTTTGCTGGATCGATGTTCCGGTATTTGTGTGTTCCAGTAAATGCATTTTCTTTTGTGCATGTAACTGTGTGTGGTATCATCTGCTCCTAGTATCATTGTCAATTGTAATAGTGTCATAACCTCTCTATTATGTCATATCTTTTCTATTAAGGATATATATGGCCGATCCTATACAAATGGTTTGTTCATTATAAATTTTGTTTATTTGTGTAAAGAATATTGAAAGCTTAACTTTCAGTAAATGGTATCGTTTGTTTCCTGCTGTGACAAGGAGTTCTTATTGATTCTAATTTCTTAGAGAAGGCATTATTCTCGTTCTTTGTTGAGCCGTGATGGAGGGTTTGCAATTGAATGTTGTTGCTTTTGGTGTCTAAGTTGCAACAAAGGGTGTTTTTGGACTATTTGTGTCACATACTGCATGTAAGTCTGTTCTTACATTGTTTATATTCATCAGAAGTTGTTTTCTGATTGCACACGATGGTTCCAGAAATCATGCCATTTAAATGAAGAAGTTCAGGTCAACATGGGCTTCACTCTTCATTGATGGATTAACAATTTTACGAGTTGATGCTCTTTTTCTTATTGATCTATAAACAGGTGATAATGCCCTGTGCGTTATCTGACTTGGACATTGCGAAATAACCGTGATTTATCCCAGCATACTCAGTACTACCTGTAGGATGATAATACTGCTGACATGTATTCGTTCAGCAAGTGAAAAAAGTTAAGCCAGGAGAATCTTCTCTCATGCAGAAGGGCCATGGTCACGAACTTAAGTTCACGAAAGGCAGACAACAGAACAGTTAATTGTACTTTTACACACAATCGGAAGATTGGTAATTGAAATCAGTGTATAGGTACTTGTAGGGCTGTTTACCTTTTTAGCTTAGCTCACGTGTTCACACACGTGGGCTAATGTCGCAGCGATGTCTGTCTATATATGTCTATGTGTATGTCTGTGTGTGTCTTTCTGTATGTCTGTCTGTAGGCCCGATGTCTCAAAATTGGCTGACCATATCAGAATCAAATCTGGTACACAGATTCTGTTTGAGAATAGCAAGAACTGATTAGTTTTAGTTGAAGTGGCTTGCATATTTCATGCTCATTTGCACAATTAACGATTTTAGAAAAAAAACAGACATACAATGAGAACGACAGCACAAAATTGTTCGAGTTTTCTACATATGTTGATCATACAAGGATTTATCCATCAAGAGAGACATAAAGGAGTGACCAGAAAGTTAGTTGCTAATTTGCATAGTTGGTGAACTTTCCTAATTAGGGATATATACCTTTATAGACTCAATCAAAACTGACGAGATTTGTATGTATATTGAAGATTCTATAATTTAAACATTACTGAAAGCTATTAAGCATTTTTATTTCAGCCAATTCCTAATTTTCATATTCAATGAATTTTCCTAATTAGGGTTATACATCTTGATTGCCTTGACCAAAAGTGACGAAACTTGCTTTGTAAATGGAAGATAATATGATACAACGTTATGGAAAGTCATTAAACATTTTCACTTTAGCCAATTCCTAATTTACATATTTAATGAACTTTATATCTTGATTGACTTGCCCACAGTTGAGGAAACTTGCTTCGTACATGGAAGATACTAAGAAAAAAAATTATTGAAAATCATTCAGCATTTTTACTTCAGCCGATTCCAAATTTCCATATTTAATGACAAAACACGTTGGCATTTTCAGTTCACATCTGGTTTTTTATTGTAAGGGAGGCTGGCCGCTGGATCGTTTTGACTGTAAGGTGATCGATCAGTTTTGAAGACATGGATGAGAAGAGTTGGGCATTGTACTCGAACCATAGAGATGGGCAACATAACTTTGGACTGCGGTTGTTATCTATGTGGGAAGATGACTGGAAGGAGGGCGATAACGTGTTGGATATCGGGTGTGGAACGGGAGAGTTGACCAAGATGATAGCAGAAAGACATAATGTGAACTCTGTAACAGGTATGGAAAGTAGATAGAAAAGCAACAGAAAATTGACTGACAGTAATACTTGTTGTGTATATGTAAATTGTACGTGAATCCTTGCATGCACTGTGTGCTAAGCAAAGCCGAGCATGGAAACTTTAACTAAATGAATCAAATAGGTGAGAATCTGTATAACGCGATGGCAATTTCAGCTGTGTTCCGCACACGACATGTGAAATCAGAGCAGAAACTGAATTGGATGCGTCTTACCATAGTAAGGAAACATCTAATCAACGAAACGTTTCTTGCTTGTAAACTTTAGCGGCACCAGCACTTATCTGCTTTGGAAAGCCGCTGATTTTTATTACACGCAGAAAGTTTGAGTTTTCGTCCACATTGCTGCGATTAGGGTGTTTGCGAAAAGTCTGTGACTCCATGTGTTGACTCTCAGGCCCAAGGAAAAACAAACAGGTGTTGTAACTTGAATACACGGCAACTTAGTCAGTTTGTGGCTTGTAACACTAATCCAATTTTCTCGCCAAAATATCGAGAAGTTCCTCAGCTATCATCACATGTCTTGATAACAGACGACACCGCCATCTTCTTTGTTTCAATGACAATACTTATATTAATAACACTATTGGAACTAATTTGGGATAATTTGAGCTTTATATTTTTCACATTTTTCAAAAGTGTTAGGTGCCCTATACCTTAATGTTGCAATATTACAAATTACTCATAAAAACAAGTGTGTAACTTACGAAGAAAAGCAGTGAGGTTACATTTGCAGATTATATCGACATTACTTCACCATCCAATTATCCAAAATTAGTTCCAGTCGTGTTTAATCAACCTAGGTAGTGTACAGTGTGAAAGCAAATTAAACCCAGATATATTGTGTTATATCTTACGATGCCAAAGCACCAACGAATGACGCTAGCAGCAATAATTGCGTTAGCCTGACAGAAAATTCTTTCTAAACGAACCTAAAGAAAAATAATATAGAGCAGTCCATCAGCTGGTCTGTTTTGAGCCATGCGACCATAGTTTAGGGACAGAAACTAAACTCACTTAAAACAGAGGAGGCACTCATGACGATAACCATCTTAAGTGATATACTTTCGTTCTAATGCAGAATTTCACAAACGTACTCACAGGTACTTTTACGTCGGCTTAATTTTACGTTAAACTTTGTAATTTTCAGGTATCGACATTTCTGCAACTGCTTTAGAATTTGCAAAGCAGAACAACTCTGTTGCCGGGAAAACCAATTACCTTGTTGCAGACGCTATGTCTTTTCAGGACACCTTCATTCACTTTGAAAAGGCTTTCACAAAGGTTTTCTGTAATGTGGCTCTCCAGTGGATGGAAAACAAAGGAAAGGTGTTTCATAATGCTCACTGGTGTCTGAAGCAAAACGGCTCCCTCTTAGTCAATGTTATTCGAGGAGAAAACCAGAGCTTTCCGTACGTGTATAACAAGATTGTAACACTTGCTAAATGGAAAAAGTTCTTCAAGGTAATTTGTTGTTTGTTCGTACACCTTGGATATTCAATACCTGCAAATTGTAACTTAATCGGTAGATCTTGGCAAACTGATAATATTTCAAGCCCATCGAATTATTTGAATGTCTAAAAAAATGAGAATTGGCCATGTCATGCACATTGTCACTCCTACGATTGCAACGTTAGATCACAAATGTCAATAAATACCATGTTTTGAAGATTCCGTCGTGTTGAACGATCATGAGTAGATAACGACCTAATTTGTGTCATACCCTCTTTTGCTTTCGGTTCTTTGTGTTGTATCGCTCCTCTTCCAACCATCCAATTTGAGTTTTGCCAGCATCGCAAAAGTACCTTAGCCAACTGTGAAATTCTCGTTATTAACAATGCCGAGCCCACGTTGTGTCTGGAGTATCTTTGTGGGCCGTACCGTATTATCATCACTGACTTCCGGAATACAATTCTGGTTCTCAGTCAAATTCGCGCTTAATACATTTAAAAAGAACGGATATAGCTTCCACCGGGAAGTGGGTTGGCACCTTCACAACGATCACTGTGCTGCCATTTTCTTCGCAAAGAGAAGTGAAAATCCATGATATACCGCATGATGACTCTGATTGCACTCAAAATGTTGTTTTGAATGAGCTGTAATAAGTTCTGGTAACACTTTTTGAGCCAGTGGGCACCAGTATACACATACTGCCCCTAAATTGTCATGTTTGTCACTCGATGGCCCGAGAGGCGCCCTCAAACAGTCTTTTTACGAGGCATAAGGCTGAGGCAAACATTGTTTTAGGCGACTCTTAGGCCTGAGAAAACACAATGTATGATGACACCCCAATGACTAGTCACTATACGTTTTTTAATACATCTTATCCAATTTTGCCCAGATTCAACCCGGAGAAGAGAGTTAAACAATGACTTCTCAAGACTACGTTCAGAAGTTGACCATAAGATTAGTAACGTTGCTTAAGATATGTTACAAAAGCCAATTAATCTATAAGATGAAAGTATTAAAAACACAAATTTAAGATAAGATTCAGTGCTTGAAGATTCTATTGATTTACATCACCATTTACATTGACACCACCGTAAAGCCACATACAGAAATATGTCGTCATTGTTTTTACCATTTAGACAAATGCTATCGCGATTCGCTTTCAATAAATCAGTAACTTATTTCTTTGCCGATGCACAGTAGAGGCAAAACGAGCCAGACTCTGGGATTGGAAATTTAACTCTCGCATTGAAAGAAATTAGCTTTTTCTCGTAATTTCTCTCTCTCTGTCTCAATATTCAGTGATAAATTCATCCTTTACATTTAGGATTTTCAACCAAAGTATTGCCCCTTCTTTGGAAGTTCGGAAGATTTGGATAAGTTAATAACACGAGCTGGTTTCAAGAAATATCCACGAACTATAGAAATCTGCAACCTCAGCATTTCGAAGGAGACGAAAGAAGAACACAAAGGTGAGGTCTGTTTAAATGTCTCGTCTGCGCGTTATTGTTAACAATGTCGTCAAAATGAATGGGCCATAATACTTGACTCCGCAAGGTGTGTCAGACTGAGATTGTCAATAAAAAGATCAAAATGTCCCAGCTTTTGCCAGCCACTTCCCCGTTCAAGTGTCATAAGTCACAGTGGCGTGTCATGCCATGGCCTACTCACGACAGCAAGATCACAAAGGGAGAATAGATTTTTGATATTGTTTTCCTTCAGATATTTTCTTTCCAATCGTGTCACGTGAGAACACTAGGATATCCACGTTAGTGGCGCCCTCTGTTCACTTGAAAAGCCGTTCAAACCGTCTACCGTTTACAAACTGAGGTATCAAGTATTTAAAACGTGTTTGATCATCATAGATTTCCAAATACGGATGGGCACAAGTTTTTATGGGAGACGTAATAATAATTATTGTAAGCAGAAAAATATGACTACATAATTATGGACGAAACGATTTTATCTTCACAAATAAATGACCCCTGAGATCATATGGGTTTCAGGTGTATTTAAGGTATGGCAGACAAGTGTCATGTTGACAACAGCCAGGGATCAAAAGTGGCAAGATACAGTCCACTATTAATTGAGATAAAACGTGAACAACATGTGTATTTGGTAGGGTGTTTTTATTTCATTGTTGTTGTGAAAAACAATTTTAGACAAAGATACCAGAACACCATGACGGATGACAGAAGATGGTCAAATATTTAGTCATGAAAATTATGGCATACAAGCCAGGGCGTAAGTTAAAACGCTACCATTATCAAAGACAGCACCTTGTGCATAATATAAAACATGTAGTTTCGTGTACAATTATGTACGTCAGGCCTGTCTTTGTAGGCTCCCCGCCCTCGATAGTTTAATAGAGTAATTAATATGTTATGTCAATTCGGAAATCAGGTATTCCCTCGCCCACTTTAACGCTTGTACAGTTTACTCTGTTAGCAGTATAAGCCCTCAAACCTCACTATAAGACATCATTAACATGTGTGCCGAAAATACATTCAGAGAACTCGCAAATAATCCATGCATGTGCTACATTGTAAAGAATATATCGTAGTACAAGTTGTAGCCGATGCATGTAAGGTTTGATATCAGAGTATATAGTAATTGTCCACTCTGTCTTTTCACTCTGACAGCCTTTATGAGACCTTTACTGACACACCTTGATTTCATACCGGTGGATTTACATGATGAGTTTCTTGAAGACTGTTTTCAATTGTTTCGCCAAGAATCAGCTAAAGGAGAAGATGGCAGACTTGTGTGGCATTGCGATGGATTCGAAGTAAAATTGGAGAAGTAATTCCCTGTTGTATATGAAGTACAAATACGATGAATTTCTAAAATGTAATAGATAAAGTTCATAAAAATACGCCAAAAGTTTGTATTGACGTGAATAAAATTAAGTAATAACACCCGCCGCAGGAAGGTATACAGGAGATGTTGGTACGATGCAACGAGCCGATAAGCGAGTACTATGAACGAATTGTACTAAAATCGAGTGTATAAGCGACTGCAGCGGGAGTTATTGCAATAATATTACATTGACCTGGGTGTCTTCTGTCTTCTTTAGGTATTTTCGTCTCTTTAAGCCCTAGATGCAGAAACGGACTTCTGAGAGATCGATTGTCTGAAATGCAGTGCAGGAGACTCCCTGGGAAGAGACCGAACATTTTAGCTCACCTGTGTGAACACGTGAGCTAATGTCGTAGAGATGTCTGTCTGTCTCTGTGTGCGTGTCTTGTCTATCTGTCTGTCTGTTTACACGATATCTCATGATTCAAGTCAGATTTGGTAGACAGGCACCGTATACTAATGGCAAGAACTGACTAGATTTTTGCTAATATGGCTTGCATATTTCATGCTCATTTGCATAATTAACTATTTTAGGGAAAAAAAGACATACAATGAGAACGGCTGCTAGGAATTGGATGAGATTCAATAAAAATTTTGATTACGTAAGGATTTATACCCCATGAAAGACGTAAAGGTGTGACATGAAAGTTAAGAGTTAATTTGCATATTTTATGAGCTTTTTTAATTGTGAATATATATCTGAATTGACTCAACTAAAATCGACGAAACTTTGTACGTATATTGAAGATACTATGAGTTAACATTACTGAGTAATTTTTTTCACTTCATCCACTTCCTATATTTCATATTTAATGAACTTTCCTAATTAGGTTATACATCTTGATTGACTTAATCAAAATTTACAAAACTTGCTCTGTACATTGAAGAAACTACAATGACAAAAGTAAGTTTATATCTTTTTGGACATCTTATTACTAAATTGCATATTCACAGAACTTTTTTAATTAGATATATTTCTGGATTGGCTTAATCAAAGTTGACAAAACGTGCTATGTACATTGAAGATACTACATGACATTCATTGAAGTCATTCACCCTTTGAGTGCTGTAATTTTTCCGACCAAAATTTTTGTGCGACAATTTACCAATTAATATGAATTTGTCTGCAATTTTTTGATAATTTTGGACCAAATGGACATTACATATCATTGCTAACACTTTTTAATCAAAAATTTTGGCAAAAAAGTTTGAAAAAAATGACAGGGATATGTATTTTATAAAGGTAACAAAAATTGACTTTGGCGTTCAAAGGGTTAAGCATTTTTATTTTAGCTAATTACTAATTTGTGTGTTTAACGAACTTTCCTAATTAGGGATGTATATCTGGATTGCCTAGACCATAGTTGACGAAATTTGCTATGTGTATTGCAGATACCATTATAGAATATTGCCAACAGTCAGTTTTGATTTTTAGAACATATAATTACTAATTTGCATGATATTAAACTTCATTTTCTAATTCAGGATATATCTTAATTGACTTCATCACTGGTGGTCTTTTGACACATGACCACTGGTTTTTTTCAAACCCCAACACTGCTAATTGCTTCACAGAACAATCAGATATATCTGTAGCAGGTTTCATCAACTTTAGTATAGTACTTTCAGAGTTAAATTATCAATTTCAAAACTTTCTTTAATATGCAAATGAGCTGTTTATTAACGTGACATTGCTCAATGCTTCATGGGACAATTTGATATCTATCAGATCAACATGTGTAGCAAGTTTCATTATATTTAATCCTGTAAGTCATCTCAGTATCTGCAGCATTTGGTGCAGTTATTTCAGTGTTCTGTAACTTATTAAAAAACTTCATTGACTATGCAAATGAGGTATTAACTTGACACTGTTCAATGCTTCTCAGTAGATATCTATCAGATCAATATTTGTTGCAGGTAACATCAAATTGGGTGAAGGAATTTCGGAGTTACATCACTAATTTCAAAGTTCATTAAACATGCAAATGAGCAGATTATTGACATGACACTCACAGTATCATCAAAATGTTCTGAGATTGTCATCAGTGAAAAGTTTCATGAAATTTTGTGCAGTATTTCTTGATATATGTCGTCACTGTCATTACTGTCTCCGTAGGAAACCATTATATGAAAAAAAATTCATAATTTCATTATTGTGCAAGCCGCACTCACCAAAATGTAATCAGTTCTTTCCATTAGCATATGGTACCTGTCTACCTCATCTGACTTAAATCCGTTCAGGCGTTTTTGAGTTCAGGCATTTTTGAGTTATCACGTAAACAGACAGACAGACATACATGAGTACAACTAGAGGTCACATGTTTGAACACGTGAGCTAATAAAAAGGTAGAAAGGGAAACACAATTTGAAATTTCACCTCTATATTGTACTGTTTTTTGAAATACATGGATGGCCGTGAGGCAGAATTATGAAATTGCTTGAAGGCAAAGCAATCACTTCAGTGGATTTCGAACACTTCTGTGGTTATCATAAAACACTTTATGTTCTATAAATATTAATGTTACCTGATCATCAATCACCCTAGAAGACTTTCTCACGTACCTGTGTTATTTCCATTTGATGTGCCTATGTTTTAGGAATATGTACATTACATGAATATAAATTATTGTATAAACAAGTTCATGAGATAATCTTCATTTTATAGTCCTGAATAGTTAAGACAACCAAAGTAGTGGGACATGATTTAATACATGTTTTATTGTATATACAATGACAATAATCGTGAAGGAAATACACTAACAAAGACTGACTAAAACTGAAAACATTCTGTAAAAGTTTTTAAGGAAAGTTTAGTATCTTCTGAGAGCTTTTTTGAATCTTTCATAGTGGAAATCGTCTGTGGCTTTTTCTTCTTTGCGTGGTCTCTTTTTGGGTGGAGACATTGGACCTGTAGATGAAAATAGAAACAGATGGAAAATTAATTGTAATGTGATGAGATGCAAATATATTCAACTTCAGTAATGGTAAAGATTGTAATGAAGTAAATGCATGCTGGTAAAACAGCTTACGGCTTTCTGATTATGAAATACATGACAAAACCAATTTCTTTTTCCTTATAGAATGTGACACATATCAAAGCTAAATTTGCTGATTCAGTGAACACAGCACACATGCAGTGTTTCATCAAAGATGCTGCAGTGCTGCATCCCTGCTAATTTGGCAAGCAATGCTCTTCCTGTCATTCAATGAAGCAGGACTGGTAACACGATAGATTAACACACAAACAGGCCACTTCATGATTACTGTGTGATACACTTGCTGGTCCAAATTGGCTGCCAGAAGCAATATAACTAGTACAATTTTGTAATTCTCGACCAAAAATAACTACCCCGGTATATGGCATGTTCCCTGACTTTGTTACAGAAATAACGGACGACGCACTGACCATTAACGTTTATTTATGGCCTAGGGTGAGAGGAAAGCCAAAAATTAACGAGTGAGGCTTGCCGAGCTAATTTGGCTTTCCTCTCGCCCGCACCCATAAATAAACGTTAATGGTCAGCGAGGAGTCTGTTATTTCCATTATATTATAAATGAAACGCGAAAAACTGTCAAAATTTACGAAAATTTCCCTTGCGAATGACAACGGGCCCCAGAACCTGTCAGTGAGTGGTGCACGCTGCAAAAATTTTGCAAATCCGGAGGTGTTTTTGAAAAAAGGCATCTAAACTTGGCCGACAAATGCTCCATTTTATTTTGTGGTTGATTATGATCTTTGTACAAATCACAATTTTCGTCTTAGCTGTTAAGTTAATATGTTTACAATATTATTCATATTCACGGGCATGAAAACAAACCATTACTGTGTATGAGTGGGCAGTCACGTGGTTCAGCTCGACCAATTAAAATGCAATGGAGAGGGCATGGTAATATTATACTTATTATAGAATTCTCTTCACGGGCATGAAAACAAACCATTACTGTGTATTATATTACCATGCCCTATCCATTGTGTTTTAATTGGAAAAACTGAACTACGTGACTGCCCACAAATGCATTTATGGTTTGTTTTCATGCCTGTGAATATGAATCACTGACTAATCACTGACAGGTTCTGGGGCCCTGTTGTCATTCGCACGGGAAATTTTTGTAAATTTTGACGGTTTTTCGGGGTTCGTTGATAATATAATTGAAATAACAGACTTCGCGCTGACCATTAACATTTATCTATGGGCGCGGGCGAGAGGAAAGACAAATTAACGGGCTGCAAGCCTCGCCTGTTAATTTTTGGCTTTCCTCTTGCCCATAAATAAACGTTAATGGTCAGCGCGTCGTCCGTTATTTCTATATTTGTGGGCAGTCACGTGGTTCAGCTCGACCAATTAAAATGCAATGGAGAGGGCATGGTAATATTATACTTATTATGGAATTCTCTTCTGACAGACTGTGCTATCCCGGATAAAAATGTAAGCTTTTCAATAGTTACAGATACTACCTTGTGACACTTTGCTGGGTGAACATTATGAGGTCTGATCCTCAGGAACCTTTCACAGGCATTACTTCTATATGCTCAGAATGAGCATATAGAAGACACAGGTTAGTTCTCTTATTGTATTTTTTTGCAAGCATACTAGAATAAAGTGGCATGCTAATTTCAAATCTATTTCAATGAATACAAACTTTTAATCATCGATGGGCAAACTGGCATTAAAAATTTTCATACGCAATTTTCACTACAATATAAACAAACCTGATTAATGTCATCCTTATGAAGAGACTGACTAAATTCACAGGATGAGAAATTTGAGAGAAGACAATTTCGATGAAAATATTGAGCAAAAATTTCTGACATATTTACAAATGCAAAAGATATGCTAATATTAATAAGGCCTCTGTAAGCAGCTACATATTAGATTGGAAATTTATCAGAGAAAAATGTTATCAGACAAAAAAAAATTGACAAAGAGAACATGAAAAAAATCTGCCTAAAAATTTTCAAGCAAAATTTCCTGGTTATTTGAATTAATCTGAGTCAGGCCATTCCTAGGGACTCGCAAAGGAAATATGAAAGGTTCCTGACCAGCAGTTTCAGAGAGGAAATTCAGAGTCAAAGAATCACATACAATCAACCTATCAGTACATGTAGCTGCATCACAGCAGGGAGGGCTAAAAGTCTAAATAGATATCAATGAAAGAAATAGTTTTAAAACCCCCTACATAGTCCCAAATCATTCACAATTACTGAAGGAAGTATCCTGGATGAAACTCTACATGTAAGCTGAGCCTGTACAGTCATACTGAAAACTCCAAAACTGTCGGTTGATAAACTCACGATTGCCAAAGCTTCAGACTTTGAAGAATAAGACTGATATTTCAGTCAAGCTGCAAACAGCCTTCTTCATGCAAGCTATGATATGCATTGATTGCAATATTGCAGACATAAATTGCATAGAGTTTTAATAATTTGCGATTAACCTGTTACAGGTGTTTGATATTTTGTTCTTACAAAGTATTACAGCATGCATTCAGAGCAAACATGGATATTTTCACCCCTTGCCTATGAATATGATTGCCTATACAAACCATTTACACCTCTCAAACCCCTTTTTAAAGGTATTGGTTGAACAACCACAGAAAACAATAGTTATACCACTTCCAGGAGATGAATTAAAAAATAAAGCAACCTAATTTTGTATTGTACACTAAGCGTATATCAAACAGAGAGTTTTGTTATTTTAAATGAATTTTCTTTGGTTTTTCCCATGTTCTCAATTGTATGATCAATTTGGAGACATGACCATAGCATGTTACATTGCATTTCATGGTTTCTTGTTAAAGTCTGTCTTTAGAGGGCGCTCCATTGCTGAAGCACAAATATCAAGTACAAACTTTACAGAAAAGGATTGCCTCCAGTGACAGATCTTTTAGTTTAGGTTGCTTCTTTCTTCACATTCCACATATTAAAGGGCTATTGGCTGTAAGTTTTGATGATTTTTTTCATTTTCTGTTTTGTATGCGAATTGCAAGTTCTCGTTCTACTCCAAAAAGTTATGCCAAAATACATCCTATTTAGCATGCCAACAAAGCAGCTTTGTGTGTAAAATGCACTTTAATTGTTTGAATTTGAATTTTGGTCACGACAAGAATTCACTTGTCAATGATAACAAGCAGTCTGTACAGGCTGAGGTAACAAGCTGAATACTGAGTATCTCAATATACTTTGAGGAGTAGAATTAGAAATTGCAATTGACATTAAAAACAAAAATTCAAGTGAAAAAATCATCAAAATTTACAGCAAAATTGACCAGCAGAAAAAAAAAAGCGAGAGTGTTGCAAAGCATAAAGTTGTGCAACTCAGATTCAGCATTTCATGTGGCAATGATTTATTCAGTGTCAAAAGTGGATTGTGATCTGGAATGTTTTTGCCAAGCCACACAGTGAATGTAAAAATTAAATGACTACAGTTAACACAAAATATTTGTGACTATTGAACTCACTTGTCCACTCTGTGGGCAAAATAAACATACAAAGGAAAAGAAAAAACAGCAAATAATAATTGTAAATATATTACTGACATTGTTAGAACCTGTTTGGCTAGATAAAGTCAGTCTTTAGGATAGCTGGATAGTGTTTTAAGTCAAAGTAGATTACAGATCATTGATAGGTAAATGTTTAAATTGTTTAGATTCAATGACTTTACGAACGTAAATGATCAAAGACGAACATAACCTTATCACATAAATTCTTACTTAATTATATCAATCCAAATATGTGTTCTTTTTGCATTATGTATATCAATATTTTGATATAAGTCTATGATTACTATCAGTAGGTTACACATACTGGTAATTTTTACATTTGATCTATTTAAATGTTGTTGTTCTGTGTTTGTGAGATTGTTTTGACAGATAGTCATGAATGAGGTCACAAGCTTTCACTGTAATTAAACACACAAAGTGAAATGACACACAGATATAACCCTTTTCCTGCCAGACAGTAATAACTGTATCACTTACCCATCAGCCAAGTCAGTAAATAGCAGTATTGAGCCAAAACATGACGTATTTTCAGCCACTTGGCTTGGTATGTTATAGCATCTTTTGTCCAAAAAAATCAACTTTACAGTATTATGTTTTCAACAGCCTTCAAATGTACAGTATTATGTTAAAATACATCATATGGAATATGTTGTGTTTCATTAATTTTAACCATCTTGACCTGGTGGTGAAATATGGACTTGGCAGGAAAAGATATAAGGTATATTCCAGTACAAAGCCGTATTGGTCACTTCTGACCTCTGGAAATCCATCTATTCTACTGATGGTTCCCACAATATCTGGATAACTTACGTGGTTTTTCAGCATCCCCTACGACAACCGGCCGTGGTTTCGGAGCTGGTTCTTCTTTCCTGTGCTTCGGTACGTGTGTGTCTTCTCGTAAATCTGACAATAAATGCAATGAGAAAATCATGAATTTAACCATTTCACTCCCATTTCTCTGTGTAGAGGATCAATGTTGCCACATGTAACAAAAGGATTGGGGATAAACCATGGCACTGAAAGGGATAATCAAAGTGCAATCAAGGCTCAGACTGCACCAACCAAGAAACTTCTTTAGAGGTTTTTTTGATGAGAGTCACTCATAACGATTGTATCTATATAACCATTTCACCAATATGGTTTGCCCAAACCCATTGTTACAAAGGCTGAGTGTGGACAGGTTGATATGGACTTTGGGGGTGTACAGGCTAAAATGTTACAAAGATTACTGCAAACAACTAAGGACAATATCTGAGACGTAAACAATACAAAGAGTAAATTGGAGAGATAAATTTAAATACAAATAAATAGATCTGAAATAAGAGTTAGCAACTAATCCACCCGCACAGACAGTAAATGAATTCTAAATCATTTCATATTGATCGTTTTCAAGTTCCCTGATCAAGAAGAGCTCTCTGTCACAGCACTGAGAATTCAAACTGACTTTCATTCTTTACAGACAGATGAGATGAATTAAGATGATGGTTTTTTCCCTCATGATGCAATATCCATTCTAACAGCAGTTTGTACAGACATGATTTACATCTCTCTAAGTTCCACTGCAGTCATTGTATCCCCAACCCAATCCCAATTCTCCTGTACAATTTACAAGGTCCAATTCCCAATCGAATTCGGTAAGTTTGTGTAGAAACATTGTGGTGAAAGGGTTAGACCTGGAGCAAATACAAATACAATGAGATGGATTCAAAAGTACACTTTGTGAAGATTGAGATCTTGTGGCTCAGAATAGCAGAGATCTAAATTCTGCATGCACTGGATTAAAATATGAATAAAACATAGCAGTATGAAATTTAAAACAACCTACATCTTGAGTGCTGGACATAGTTGACAGCCATATTGGCTGGAGCAAACGATGTTTCATTCTTTTGTTTCATTCTGTCGACTAAGAGTTTCTGTTTGGCATCTTCTGTGGCTTCAATGTTCCGTATCTTTGCACTGAAGATGACACAAAAAAGGAATGATGTTGTTACAGAATATTTTTGCACACAGCATACAAGCATTACAGAGCAAGTGATCAAGATCTGTCATAATGTAGTGAGTCTCTGAGCTGAGGCTGTCGTTGTATGATGCTGATCGACGGTGTGTGCATGCTGATCAATTGTGTATCAGGTTATGGAAGGTCAGATTGACATAGTCATACTCACAGTCCTGGCACTCTAGTTAAAATGTTTCCTGTTGTACGGCCTTTATATACTGCTGCTATAAATTAATGCTTTACCACATTTTTGGCAAAACTACCAAGACTAGGGTACAATAATTGAATGTACATGGTTACTGAGCTTATATCCAAAATCAAGATACAATGCAAAGTCATATTGAGTGCGGGTAGACAGCGCCCTCTACCGTACTTACTCTATGCCAAGATCCACTTCAGGGATACCAGACAACATCTGATTGGATAACATTTCTTCTGACCTTGTCGATGAAGCTGCTTTTTTCAACCTATCTGGTAGCTCATACAAGAGATCTTGTCCTGTCTTACCTCTGAATGTTTAGAAGAAGAAGCAAATCAGAAATGTAGCTGGAGGTATTTCATGTTAGATTTCTATTGAAATTACTTTTTAGCCTTCTTAAAACTCCATCAGCTGTTACTTTTGATGATATTTCAGGTATATATTGTTCAGTCTATAAAATATATTTTCAGGTTCTGCTCTAAAAATCACACTGAAATGCCTAGACTTCAACTTATTAATGTGGCCTGTATGATACTGCTGTATGTCTAAAGTTTTTGTTGGCAATGGACTAGAATCTACAAGTCAGCAGTAGCACTGCATATTCTACATCGATGAATTGTTTTGACAATGCTTGTACTGTGTATTTCAACACACTTCACGGTAACGAGTTTACTGTACCCCTAAAATACATGAAACCATTTTGACAAGTTGCAACACTTGTTCCTTTATGATTATTTGAAGAGTATAATCAAGTCGAGGATCATGATCAATAAGTCTTCAGACTCGCTTCTCATAATCTCTCTCAATTTTCCTTCAACATTTTTTGCAATTGCAATATCCACAATCCTGAAAAAAATTCCTTTCTGAAAACACTTTTCTTTAGGTCAGGTAATGTCATGGAATATTACCTGACAAACATACAGTTCTGAGAGCTCAAATTTGAGTGAAATTTCTTTCATAACTTGAAACTGCATCAGTTGACTCATCCACCCCAAATTACTAGTACAGAGGTCCAACTTCGTAAACACTATATAAAGGTTATAGTCTGGTTTGATGTTAAGAGGTGTAAATGTGAACATTGAAGAAAACAAAATAAGAAGTTTACTTTTTTGCTTCCTCCTTGGTCAGCTGTTTTCCTTGTTTCTTTGCCATCTGCTCTTCAATGTACTTCATCCTGAAACATGAAATACATTCAATCATCAGTTATCTTGACACTTCAAAGTCAATATCCACGAATGCACACAATTCTACTTTATTTGACCGCCTAAAAAATGGGCTGAGACAAAGCTGATTAAAATGGCAACTGTTTCTTTTTTTTGTGTTCCTCGCTGGGAAAAGTTCAAAATTGACATTGATGGATTGAACTTATTCTGTTGTCATGTACACATATTCATATCACACATTTTGTACCCTTATTTTTCAACATCCAGAATAACTTAGTATTTCAAGCAGAATAAATTTACCACATAAACTTTACAAGATCAAAAGTTACATTATAACCTCAGTGATTATACTATTTGTTTGGGCCCTTCATGGAAGTGAAATAATATTCCATAAAATTAAAACAAATTTATCAAGTTGCTTGGTGAACAGTAAAGAAAAGCCTTTCCCATTGCAAGAGCAATGGGTCATAGCCTAATCAAATGGTTATTGAAAAGGACAAATAGACAACGTAACGACATGCTACATACATGTCTGCATCTTCGTCTCGTCTGTTAGTTTCTGCGGCAAATGTACTTCCCATGTCAACAACATCTCTGTCCTGGTCTTCCTGAGATCTAAAACAAAATAGGAACAGAATACCTTGAGACATCAGATAACATAAAGAAACTGTATCTTGTCATAGATACTGCAAACCTTGTGTCTGTAATCTTGTCTGTTCCTGTACTTCCTGGGTCCTCTTTCTTTGTGTTTCATACTAGAAATAGACACCCTCTTTTTGATCCAACTCATTGCGACTATGGGGCAGTTTGTGTCCAAAAACAGGGATGCATGTCTAAGTGTACTGCTCTTTAACTTTGACTAAGTCCATGATTTTCACCAAAAGAGACACTTTTTACAGCAATAGGACAGAATTAAACAGTGGAATTCTTCATTTGCATTGCAAACATATGAGAAAAGCACCTTTCCGTAAATTAAATCGACTTTAGTGAAACGCAAAAGTTGCAATCAATTTTGCTGTATACTCATCCTCAAGTACCGTACTGCCTATTACCTGCTCAAAACCAATTACTCCATGTTCAGTAAACAAGCCCTAAGGTACATGTACCTACCAAGACTACCATACACTATCTATCAACTTCCAAGATCACATCTTAAAAACATTCCACAGACATATGGCATCAATGGTTCTACTCCGGAATAAACAGGGCGCCATGAGTTAAACAGACTCAGTACACCCAACAGATCATGTGATGGTGGTACAAACAAACCCATGTGTACAAAGGCTTATGCAGATACACACATTTCTATACGGGATTGCGTATGTATGGAAATACACACATTTCTACATGCATTTACATATGTACATGTAGGTTTGTTTGTACCGTGGTCCATGTCATATTGCTTGTACTTCCATTTCTACTCAACACTTTCTATATACTCCTACAGCAACAGAGTGTTATCAGTGTCTTCTTGAGAAATGTTCGAAGAACGTTACACAACAGTCTTGGGAGAAAAGACGTCATACCAAACCCTTCTCTATGAAAAGGGTCATGTCACACACACGACATGACAAAGTAGTGACACATTGTATCTCTGAATTACCTGTCCCTATTCCTGTCTTTGACTTTACTCATGTCAACAAGTCCTCCAGTCTCTAACTTAAACGGATCATTCTGAAATACAAAGAGATATACAAACATCAATTACAATTAGTCATTTTCCTCATACGTGTAGATTACAAGTAACAAGGAGGAGCTTTCACCATGACGTGTTCAGCCTGTGACAATCACATCATACCAACTTCTTCTGTCTTGAGCGCCTGTACAGGGAGCTTATGCTATTGTATGCGTGGAGAATAAATGTTACATACATGTACACAGCGCTAAAGAAATAGCGAAGTTTCTCCATGGATTATAGCTAATTTAGAGATTCTGTGGAAAACGAATCACGTTTAAATTGTACTGTAAAACATGTCCTTTTCGCCAGCATGCCAATTTAGCTAATTAACATGTACCTTTAGAGTTCAAGTTCCCTAATTTGAAATGCAGCTTATTCAAACATTTCCCTATGTAAGTGCCTTGCTATCTAAGTTTAGTATGAACCCATAAATTTCGATTTTGCTAAAAAAAATGCAGCTAATTCAGAGTGTTTTGCTGTACCCCACCTGCCATCTTCTTTGCAGTTCATATCATTGGCAATGATACATGTAAGGAAGAGAATGCTTGCATGGCAGGTTTTGAGGGAGGGACAGTGAGGGGAGGAGGAGAGATTGTTCTCATAATGATCTGTATATTGTAGTATAGTATAGTATAGTCAAGTTTATTTCAGTACTTATGGCCAATGCTAGTGCCATCATTTGGGAACGATTGTCATTATCACTTTTCAGTGATTTTGTCTACAATAGAGTGTGCAAATCCTTCCATATCTAGAACGCAGTACTATAGATTACATTATTCAACATTTTGATATATAAATGGAGACTCTCCTGTAAATTTGTCAAGAATCAAGTATTTATTATGTTGTGCTAGGAGCCACAAATCCCTCACAACTGATACTCCTATGGATTTGACCCCTTGTCTGCCATTGCAAATGTCATCTCATACCAAAGATAATGAGAACATATGTGTAATGTTGCTTGAATTTTCCAGCACTCAATTAAAGGGGAAGTTCACCAAGGATGATTTTACATATGTGCTAGCTTTGTGGTCACTTACCCCGAAAAGCTATTTTTGCCATATATAACTTGCGCGATTTTTTACTAAAACCGATAGAAATAGTACAGGAAGTTGCCCATGTAATTTGAATCATGGGAAAAAGCGCCAAGCTTGGAGCTTGCATAATATGATATGGAAGGGACCATTTTCCCATGGGTATGGCATTGTCCACTCACCCATGCTTAAACCAGGCTGTGCGTATTTACATAACTTTTGTTTATACTGAGTATCCTTGCATAAACGATGATTCACATATAATATAATGTCCACTGTCAGATTTTGTGTTGCTGTTTACTACTGTGTTACTGTGAGTGGACAATGTGGGGGCCATACCCGTCCGGAGATGGTCCCTTCCATATCACATTATGCAAGCTCCAAGCTTGGAGCTTTTTTCCCCATGATTCAAATTACTTTGGCAACTTCCTGTACTATTTTTATCGTTTTTTGTAAAAAATCTTGCAAGTTATAAATGGTGAAAATAGTTTTTCCTGGGTAAATGACCACAGAGCTACCACATATGTAAAAATCATCCTTGGTGAACTTCCCCTTTAATTCAGTAGAACACTTAAAATTTCTAGCATTCAAAGTGGTCAAAGGGTCAAGAGGATTATTTTGACGTCATATTTGATTCAATACTGAAATGAAAACTTTAAAGTGCACATCTATGATCAGTTTACACAAGCACTATTTCAAGGCTTTGATGATCACTCATTTGCCTGCCTGATTGCAGCGCTGTCTCCTCAGTGACAAGAATTGAATGTTTACTTACTGTTGTAAGCTCTGCTACTTTGGAAACCTTCTTGCCGTATGCTAACCCTACAGCACTGAAAGACAGTTGAGAAATACAAACTGTGTGTCAGACACAATACTGTAGGTACATGTCATCATGATATGTGTACTAAAAAAATCATTAGCCATAAATCAGGTATGAATGTGTATTTACAATACATAGCTCCAGAAATTAGACTCTTTCACAGTCTTCATTGGCCGTCCTATTGATGAGCCTTTACAATTTGGACCCTACACAACAGAGCTGTGTCAGGCCATCTCATGACCTCGATTCATTCTGCTTTGATATTGAGGATGCCGATAAAAAAGAGCTCCTTATGTAGGGCAGTGAGGACTATGAGAGAGTCTACCAAAGAACTGGACATATCCATATGAAAGACATTGTTTTCTTTGCACTTTCACCACCTCAGTGTTGATTGTATCTATTGCTTTCAGTTAAATCATAGGAAATGTAAGCCAATAGCAATGAAAAGGTGAAATTCCATGAAATACAAATTAAATCACAGAAATCTCAAGTTTTGACCTTTTAGTAAAATTGCTATCAGTAAGCTGTTTCAGTGCAGCAATACATCTTGGTTCCCCACATTATTCATGTGTCTGCTTACATCTTGCACAAACACAGGACCTAGTTCTCTTCAGTTGGTCTCATTATACATGTTCATGCGTGAGTGGCAAGCAGACAAAACAGCTTGGATTGGAACCAATTTTTATGAGTGAGAACAAGTCGAAAATAGACTGAAAAAAATGTTCTGCTTTTTGTTGGAGAGCGCATATGTTTACCAGTTGACCCCTCTTTGCATATATCATGAAAGTGCACATCATGATTATTCAAATTTATCATTCGGTCAAAGTGATGTTATGAGAATTCAAAAACTCCCACCCAGTGCATACAAATGGCTGTGTCATCAGTAATCCCCCTATTGTGTGCCCACAGTCCTGTAACTTCTCGTTTAAACGGTACCTAAGTAGAATGGACCATAATCAATGCTGTCTTGGTTTTTTGAAAATATTTGAAAGCAATTTTTAGAATTGTGATCAGAAACAGAACTGATCACAGCAGCAACTCTCTGCCTATGTCCTAGTAGGTCAGACACAGAAGTGTTTGTTCAATGTAATAAAATTAATAACAAGACAGCAAAAGTAGGATTATGATTGTTGCCTGCCCTCAGACTGATGTTCACGATTAATCATCCGGCCTGACCTTCTGCTCAGGCATTATCAATATAACCATCTAGACTCTCTTTCCACACCCTGTCACTTTGCTGACACGATTTAGTAATCAAGGTCAAGTGCAATGCTGGCAGTAGGGACAGACATGGCAAGGATCAAAGTGATGACACTTCGCTCGTCACTCTGTTGCCTCGAGACTGACCAGCAAGTCTTTACTTTGATTACAATGTATTTTGCATTTAAGCAAAGCGGCCAGGTCTGGAAGGCAAGACTACGCATATTCTTGTCCTCACTATCACTGTGCTATAATTTGATAAGTTGGTACGCAAAACATTTTGTATTAATAAAGTGGCCAACGGATTAACTAGGGCTAGGATTAGTGTTAAATTACTGGCAAGAAGCCAAAAGGACAGCTGTCTTCATCCACATACACACACTTACTTACCTAACACCTCTAGCTCTCTCTCTGAATTTCTGTGCCTCTCTTGTTTCCTCTAAGATTGCCCTGGAGAGAATAAATTTGACAGAATTACAGTTTTGGTGAGCCACTTGTGTTTGCAATGTGTCACTAACAGTGTTTTGTGTAAGGCCGGTACCCAGGTAAATGTTACCGGGGTTCCCCAGTCATTTTACCGAGGTTCCCCTTGGTATACCCATGCAATCAGATTAGGGGACAGCAGAAATGTTACCGGGGTTCCCAAATCATTTACCTATATTCCCAACCTTAGCAAAAACACTGACTAATGACTGACCCATGCACCATGTTGAAGGAACTCATGGAGGTAGTCTCCATGCTGGGACCAACTCAAAGGTTGCTGTGAGCCTGACCATTCACTGTGACTAAACTCCCTGACATCACATAAACCGAGGGAGAGGATCACAGCAAACAGACTGATAGGGGTATGCAGCCATAGCAAACTCCAAGGGTGGATGCATAAAAGTACAGTTGCCTCAGGACAAACATGAAACAGATTCAGACACGATCGCTTGCAGTTAAACGAGCTTTCCACCAGGGTGCTGATCATTTTGGTTCAAGTCGTTTTGGCCCCATATTTTCTGGCTCGAAGTTGTTTTGGCCCTTGGACCCCAGACATTTCAGCACAGCTGTTTCAAATATTTCAATTTGGCATTTTATGTTTCATGTTCTTGTGGAACCTCCTATAGCAGTCCACATTAAATGATGAACCAAATAAGAATTGAACCAAATGGTGCACTGTCTCAATCACTTTTACCGCGAAAGCCAGGTGAGAATGAATGATGAAATCGATCTAAATGCTATCTCACTTGTGTTTGTTTGTTTGCATCAAATTTTACTACAGGACCAGTACTTGCAGTTAAGTTGTGGCGAACAACATACAGATGATAGTGTTGTTTCACATCAAGCTTCCACTGTATTGTTTAGATATAGCAATAAAACCAGTCAGTCGGTAGGAACTGATTTGAGTGTGTGTGGTTTTCTGGAGGAAAATGAAACTAAACAGTTCAAAATATGGGACCATTGGTAAAATAATTAGGACTCTTGTCAATTTTAACTTTTTGGGGCAAACAACTTCAAGAGATGCTAATAGTTTATCATTAGTAAAATAGGCTATACTTCAACATAACTGCGACTTTGAACAAAACTACTTGATTGAAGATCCATGGAGTTCATTTTCTTGAGGCATCTCTTCCTACCTCCATGCTTGAGGGGTGCCATATGAATGTACAGCTAGACTTGCCGTTGTTAATATAATGTCTTCATGAGATCAATTAGCAATACCTGTTTACAGCCAATCTGTGTGACAGCTATTACGAAATTCAACTATCACTCTCAACTTCATTAGCACTATCTTCCCCAAAACATGGAACTGAGTTGGTGAGACCCGGCAGCCAATGGCGGTGCTAGAAACGTTTCTAGCTTCATCCAAGTCTCCATCAAAACAATAAATTGAAGAAATACACTTTAGACTGCGTTTTAGTTGAAGGCTGTTGCATAGATGCATAGATCGTTGGCCACATTCCAGTAACTGCTGCCGAGGAAAGTCTAGTCTACACATTGTACACACTGTGTAGCCCAAATGAGCGAGGGGCTGTGAGAAGTCTAACCAGAGACAGCAGCACCTTTGGACTTGCACTCGCAAAATACACAGAGAGTCGGGTAACTGGGCCCAGCAACAGGTTATCGTAAAGTTGCTTGGATAGTCGTTCCGAGGCGGGCGGCCGCAGGTCGCCGTCTTTTTTTTCCAAGTAAACGGCGACCTGCGGCCGCCCGCCTCGGAACGACTATCCAAGCAACTTTACGATAACCTGTGGGCCCAGCTGGCCCAGCTGATGATCTCCAACGTCAAACTCGGCAAACTTGTTAACCTTAAGACTCCTTGAACTATAATTACCTGACATCCGATGTAGAAGCGGCTTCATCTGACGAAGAATCACTAGAATTTCGCCGTCGACGAAACTGTTTACGTCTGATAGACGCCATATTTCTCTGTTCTACTTCCACTTCCGGTTCTTGCTTTCCCAGCCGTCCACTCTTAGCAAAGTAACTCCACAGTATGGACACTAGTGGCGCTATTACAAGTAGGGTCGTCGGGCCACTGCACCGGGCCCGGGGCTATAGAAGTTCAGTGTGTGGGCCTAGGTACAGCTTATCTGTTGGCCTTATTTCATATAAAATATACCGAATAGTATTAAACACAACAATAAATACTACAGTTGATTGTTCACGATTTGTGTAACTATTTATACTATTAATTCATTGTTCTTCAAAACCTTTCTTACGCTTTGTATCTCTAAAATATGAAAGCGACTCGTCACAATCATACACGTTTCCTTCGTAATCTCCTGTTGACAGAGACTGTGACAAACTTCTTTGAACTTTGTACGGCAAAAACGAATATGGCAACGGTTGAAATGCATAAAGCGATAAATTGCGATCTTCGATATTCGAATCCATTTGTTGTAGTTGTCTCTCTTTGCAATTTGCATTAAAAAAATGATCTAACTTCGGAAAGACGTTTTTAATTCCCGATATTGAAGCCATGTTATCTAAGAAAATGTCACTATTTCAATGCTTGACGATGGATTTGATCACAATCCCTCTTGGCGTACTTTGAGGAACCGTAATTAGCTTAATTGTTCACTTTTGTGTACTCACTCGAGGCGAACGTACCTGACTTACAAGTCAGAAATTATTTCGTTAGGCCTATAGTTCAAATCTGAGCTTCACATTCGTCACCAAAGTTTGAAAACCATTCTATGGTCATACCTCGGCAAGCATAGTTACATATTCGTTGCTTTTGATTTCAATCCATTATCGAAGAAAAATGCGAGTAATACAGCTAATGGGACTTTAACAAAGTAAAAATGTTAACATTTGTCTGGATCCACAGAACTTCGGCGAAGAAGGAGCTATTTGAATGAGGAATGGGAAGAGGAGGAAGGGACAGACCGCTAGTTATGTCTTTATCTTCTCCGTGTAATTGAAGTGAGACTGTCGATAGTCTCTCGTGCCTTCTTCTTTGCCTGAAATAAAAAAGGACGCAGGAGTAGATACGAACTAAAAACCCGGAGCCGAAGACATGAGGGCGACTGCCGAGAGCAGCGAAACGTTTGAGCCGCACTGACTGGCAAAGGGCACGACGGCACAGGTCGGACAGTCTACAGTCAAAATAAAAGTTTGTCATCAAATTATGCACATCTTACACAATGAATTGAATCGGCTTGAATTTATTCAAGACTGTGTAAGTTCTCTGTTACGAGTATTCGAGTAAAAACTATACATATCAAACACGAACAATTATATTTTTCGTCTTTTATCAGACAAATATATCTTTTCGACCCTCTTCCTGTGAGAACATCCTCAAACGTGAAGTTTTACAAACCCACCCTCCATGCACACACCGACTCCGATCAAAATCATCGTTCAAGGAAGGAACGGACTGGCAATGGGGTCTTGTGCCAGACTCGGAAAAGGAAGCATTCAACGGGACTGACATAACGATTTACGACAGTTCCTTTCATCCACAATGTGATATGTGCATTTATTTTTTGACCAAAACTATTGTATGGTCTGATCATTTTCATTTCTTGAAACAGAAAATATTTGGTGTGGAATAGGTAAGTGCGCCCCCAAGTTATTATACTCACAAAACTTGGGAAAACGTTTGGGGTCACAGTTGGTGTGAGACACATGAGTGATCTAAGGAAGCTGTTGACAACGATATGATTAAATAGGGCTTTTAAAGGCGAAGATAAAAAGGTAAGAGCGATACAAACTGAGTTGCTTTCTACTCCTAGCAGAGCAACTTGTGTAGGCTTTTGCACGACACTTTTTCTGCCCAGCCAAACGCCATCTGCTTCAGTCTCTCTGCCTGTCTGTCACTGTCAGTTTCTCTACTGCTTTGTCCCTTTGTCCAAAATTGCAGCCACAACTTTCAACGTTTCACACTTTGAAAGCTAATATCCAGGAAAAAACATGTGCTATCTGAAATTGTTTCTCTTTACAGGTACAATCAGACGAAGTTCTATTGCTGAAATGAAGCAAAATATAGGCAATAGCAATCGAGATACTGCCCTTCTTCTGAAAATCTAAATTCTGAAACACTGAAGGTTGTTTTTAAAAAGGGTTCGTTGGATATTTCGTTCTCGGTCACCTTCATCATTCTGTCTGTTCCTGAAGGACACATACTTTTTGTTGTTTGCATTGTCTCGTTTATGAATGATGAATACATCTTTGCAAGTGGCGACGCGGAGAGACCCGAACCCATCCAAGAAAAATTCCATGTGACCGATCCTTTTGAAGAAAGGGTCGAATCCCACAGCTCGAACGGCCAATGTTTTCGCCATGAAGAAATTTGTCACCATGTCAACTACCATGCATTGTGGGTATTCTTCTAGCGTCCGGTGAGAGGTCCCGAATCTGCGAAGGCAGTCTCCACCCTCGTCTCCGGGGTCTAGTTCAATAGATTTATAAAATCTCGTTTGTATGTGCTTGTAGCCGTCCTCACTTTGGAAGAACGCACCCACAATGTCGAGATTGACAGCTGGGTCCTCAAGCTTTTCCAAGAAATTTTCAAGGATCGTGTTTTCTGTGAAAACGTAGTCATCATCTACCCAGAGGAAGAATTTTGTTCGCACTTGACTAAGCAGTAAATTCCTCCCGGGAAACCAGCCCTCGGAAAATGGCATTATGAACTGTTGAACGTTTGGGTTATCAATATTTTGAGGGTTTTCCGAATCATCTGCGACAAGAATCGTCATACCGGGGTAAAATTTATGAACGCTTTCGATCAACCTGAAAATACAATTATACCTTTCAAAAGTCTTGGTTACTATCGTTACCTTCTTGGTAATATCGTCGATGACATTCGTGTTATAAATTTTGGGACGAGGCTGCCGTCTGATGTGCACGTCAATGTTGACATTGTAAGTGAAATACTTCACTTCTAACAGGTCCCGGATGTTGATATCATAGTAGGTGTTTACGTAAATCAGATTTTGCAGCACTGCGTTGACAAAATCAACTTTACAGTTCCCTAGCATCTTGATTTCGTGAGTTCCGTTTCCATAGAAACTGATGTAAGTCGTGTTTACATTTTCAATCATCAACACACCAAACTTTTTAGTGGACGTGATAGTAATTTCATGGTGGCTGTTGCTGACCTCTGAAACGTCGTCTAAAACACTGTGCAAACTGATGCCGACGACACGAATGGATCGCAGTGGTTCCAAGTGTATCCCTCCTCCAATGTAGCTTAAAGGAGACAACGCTCGACAGAACACCATGGGCTCCTCAACGATGGCTTGATCGTAACTCCATTTTTGTAGTTCGATTTTCCGCCTTTCCTTCAAGGAACCATCCAGCGGACCAAAGAAATTGCCGATGGTCTGCAGCGTCATGCAAGAACAACTTGTACCCTGCGTAGACATCTTGTGACGTAGCTTGGATACCTCTTTAGTGAAAGAGGCGTCGTAAGGCAGTCGTTTCCATGGCATCACGATTTCTTTGGATTTTGTCGAATCTATCATCCCTTTTCGCGACGATGACTTGAACAAATAGACAGCGCAAATGACAAGAAGTCCTATCATGATTATTGGTATGACAAGGGTGCGACTTGTGGCCATCTTGTTTTAACCATTTGAATTTAATCTACCACCTGTTGATTTTGTCAATCACTCCCTCCATCATTGTACATTATCATCGGGCATCTGGGGAGAGAGAGAGAGAGAGAGAGAGAGAGAGAGAGAGAGAGAGAGAGAGAGAGAGAGAGAGAGAGAGAGAGAGAGAGAGAGAGAGAGAGAGGACGTGAAGTCTTTTTCGAATTTTCACAATTATTTGCCAACTCCATTCAATTTGATAACGATAGGCCCAAACCATACTTCAACAAAAACACCATGATTTTGGAAACCGCCACTCACTTACTTGTTTATGGTTTATTAATGATTAACAACAAGGCCAACCAGAGGTCAACCATAATATAGAAGCCTAATGTCGCGGATTAATTTTACAATGAGTGGCTTGGGAAAATCATGCAACAAACTGTACAACTCCGCCCTTCTATCACTTCACAAATCATTTCAAAGCACTCGATTTCACTGACAAGCGTGGCAAGTGCACGGATGTAACGTTATGCCTTTCAAAAGAAAGAAAAATTAACAATCGACGCGTTGAATCACGGTTGGAAAATGTGTATACTTTTGAACAAGGCAGTAAAGCGATTGCTGAAGGTATAGAAAGAATGGAAATTTTCGCGATTTTTTTGATATAGAAGATATAAATACGTACATGGTCGTGTGTCATTCATCCAAAATAGCGCCGACAACTTTTAATACTCACTGGTGCCAGGATGCTCTGACTGTAATGGGAGCAGACACACAGACACATGTTGATCCCAGTGTTTTTCTACCGTGATCACACTCACAAGTTAATTATTAAAAGACATTCCGAAGGACATATCGGACCAACAAAATCAACGGCGCCATCTTCGTCACACGATGCTCGATGCATGATAGGATGAGAAGCACTGAAGGTTTGTTCGCACCGTTGTATTCTATGATATGCATTGATAGACGATCATTTTTGCAGCTACGGAGATTGTGAAAGAGAAATAGTTGCCTGGTGTTGCGAGCTAGGAAAAGACAAACATTCACTTTGGCTGTACTCTACTAGTCATGCCCGAGCAGTATCTATAGTTGGCCGTTGAGGGCGAACAGACCCTGGAATCAATGCAGGTCATGGTGACACTTGGGTAAAGAGTCGCTAGGTACATGGCTTGGCGCACATAGGTAGCTAATCCTAAGACATAAAGACACACGGACACATAGAAAATGACTAAGTGTTCTTTTCTAAAAACAAAAAAGTCAAGCTATTAAAAAGAAAAGCGAAAAATAAAATAGAAGAAGAAAACCCGAATAATAAAATAGTCATTGGCAAGTAACTTTATTTTCTTATTATTCGAATTCTCTCTTAATCTCTTCTTTCATTAATATTCATACATGTATTCTCATTATTTTTGATATGTGCTTCGTCTTGACTGTGTACTATTACGTCATGGTTTTTTCGATTTCCTCAGGGTCGCTCATAAGCTCACTGGGTCCGGCGCGATAAAGCAAGCAGTACTAAACGTACACACTTTTGCTCTTTGATATCATGATTTATTCATCATTTGATACCAAAATAAGGGCTTATTTTGGGGCCATTTAGGGAGCGTTCAGTTATTATGGCCGAGGTGGACCGGCAAAATCTTCTCATGAGAGAAAATGCCGAGAGAGTTTGACCGGTTGACCTCGCTGTTAATTTTATGCAGGAAATTACAATAACAATGCTTGGTCGAATGACGCAGTGCCTTGAGGGTGGGATCACCAGTGGTATATGGGGAGGAGTACCTTCCCGATGGTGATAAGTGGTGCAGATTACCGTCGCCTAGGTGACTGGCGTATACGTGTGCCAAAAGACACCTATGGTTGATTTCCTGTTGACCAGTCGGATGGCAGAGTTGCAAATACCTGGACTGAACCATTTGGTTTTTGTGGGTGTCGGTGGTACTTTGACAATATAAGTAAAAATGCACCTATATTGAGTTTATTGTCTTGTTTATGAGCGGCCAGTATTTCCAACAGCATAAATTATGTGCATTTGCCCTTGAAGGAATAAATAATTTTCGAATAAAACATCGCGAATGTAACTACATTCCTTAAGCTCGACGTACACTTAAGTGCCCCAAAGAACCATGAAATCGCCCGACTTTCGATTGAAGAGATGAGTTTTGCCAAACCGCGTATACAGAAAAAGTGGCAGATGACTTTATTTTTAGAATCATAGACAGTATAGCGAGATGTAAAAAATGTGAAACAGGCTCCCCACCTATTTAGGGACAATTCAGCATTTACTTCCAGGGGGGGGGGGTGGAGGATTTTCAGGGGGGCCACCCATTTTTCCCAAGAAAATTTAGGGGGGGCCAGACAAAAATACCACAATCTTTTAGGGGGGGGGGCCAAGGAAAAAAAACATCAATTCAATATTTGCCCAGAATTTCTGATCTCTACAAAAGAGCACCGTAGACGCTACCTGGGTGACAGATAAACTCAACATGTTTAGTTAAACTCCTTTAGCTGCCAAATTCGGTAATATTCACAGTGGTTTGTTTTATGCATCTACTGCAGTATCTTGTTCTCCTCCCTGAAGCGTTATGAAATGTCCAGTATTTAGCGTGTCAATACAAACCATACAGTGAACAGTCAGGGTTGTTTTTGTTGAAAAGAGATCTCAGATCAAGTCCAGACTAGAATTCATTTATCAACAATAACAATGGTCATTTATGTTCACACTGGTATGTTGCTAAATACAGCATTGGGTGTTCTATGTAGTGATAGAATAACAAACAAATGCTGATACACAGAGATGAACATTGAACAAATGCTAAAAATTACAGCAAATGTCTTTTTAAGGTTGGGTTTACCTTGTAGCTTGTAAAGCAGTTGAAAGTTGCATGATAAAGAAGTGTTAATTTATGCAAATGTATGCAAATCACCTGATTTCTTGGCTTCTTTTGCCTCCCAATTTCAAAATTTCCAACGAATTTAACTCCACTCCGGCTGGGTCAAATTTTCTGAAATTTCACATTATGTTTTTTAAATGCTATATAACACAACAACTATCAATTGGTTTTGTTTGGCAATAAAGCTCTTACATTTTTAATAAGAGGCATTTTGAATAAGAGGCATTTAATTTTGCTGATCATGATTTTAATCAATTATTAGAGTGTCGGTCTTTAAACCCCTACAATTTTAAAATGAAGATGGATAATATAGAAATAACGGGCGACGCGCTGACCATTAACGTTTATTTGTGGGCAAGGGCGAGAGGAAAGCCAAAAATTAACGGGGGAGGCTTGCCGAGCCCGTTAATTTGGCTTTCCTCGAGCCCGCGCCCACAAATAAACGTTAATGGTCAGAGCGGAGTCTGTTATTTCCATTATATTATCAGCGAACCCAAGAAAACCGTCAAAATTTCCGAAAATTTCAGGAGCGAACGACAACTGGGCCCCAGAAACTGAGCAATACGCGACGCACTGTCACACGCGCTGCAAAAAAATTGGCAAATGCGGAGATGTTTTCAGAAAAAAAGTATCTCAGCTTGACCTGCAAGTGCTCCATTATATTGTGATCGATTATGATTTATGTTTGAGCTGTAAAGTTACGATACTTTGAGTTGTTAATCTTATTATTCATATTCACAAGCATGTAAACAAACCATTACTGTGTATTTGTGGTCAGTCACATGGTTCAGTTCGACCAATCAAAATGCGACGGGCAGGGCATGGTAATATAATGCCAAGTAAAATAGTTGTTTTTTTCTACATTAATACTATCCTTTCAAGTGAAATATTACATTTCAGAAAATACTGTCTAGTTTTCGACCTAAATTAATTTTTATCATAAATACAAAAATTGAGGTTTTTTACCCCAAATATACACCCACTTCATCCTTTGAGTAAACTACTGCTACTGCTACTCTTTTTTCTGCTCCTTTTTTCTATGTTTCATTCTCCTCAATTTTACCCTTTCTAAATTTTTTAAATGTTCTACATAACTTTTTACAGTGCTTACATCTACTATAAACTTTTTTGAAAATAAATTTATGGCCGTCTCATCTTCAAGGTGCTTTTCAACGAATAGGTTTTAATGTTGAAAATAAAAATATTATGTATTACTGTCAAAAATATATGGTGAAAAATTTACAAAAGGGTTGATTTTCCAATAATCCTGTATGTGCATCCAGAAGATCATGTGGCACTGCACCAATGCTATGGTGTCGGATTGTTGAAATATTGTGTACACAAGAAATTTGCTGTAGTCCAAGAAGTGATCTCAGTGTGTATGAGGCTAGGAGAAATGTGGATAGGCTTACACATTGTGTATTGATGCTAATACTTTTGTGTCCCATTCATTCTGATATGTATAATCAAAGATTTCACAGTGGCGGCTGGCAGAAAAGGCAAAAAAACAAATTAACATGTATTGTTTCGTGTCATCTGAAAACATGCGCATCATGACTATTCTAAAATTAAAGTTTGTTAAAAAAATTTGAAATATGAATGCTCTGTCAATTTTGAAAAATACTGCTGACAAAATGTGAATTTTGACTTACACAGGGTTATCTGCATTTTAATATGAACATTGGATTGTTAATGGAATGAGCAGAATAACATGTGAATTCATGTTTTGGATAAGGTGTTTTGTTCAAGAAATGTTCTAAAATATTCCTCAGCATTGTTGCTTTCAGTGGCAGCAACTTGGTTTTATGACAACCAAATTAGAAAAAAAGAGAAAATTAAAACAAGTTGGCTTTCACCAATTTTAATTCCTAATGTTTAAAACTTTCACCGTGAGTCTGCAAATATTCAGCATCATCAAATGAAAATGTATGCTGAACGTGTGCATGTACATGTACATCTCACTTTCCAGAAATATCTGGATATCTGCAAATGAGATGTACCATTAAACTTCAAGATATATATCACTTTGCCAATTATCTGCTTCTCTGATTTTCTGTTCACCATTTCTAACTGACATCTTTGCTTGTCTTTGTGTGCATCATATGTATCAGTGAGACATAACGAAAAAAGTATTCATATTTAGTAATTAACTTTTCTTCAGAAATTTACAACCAGATATGTTATTGCTACCCTTTCCAAAAGTGTGCCACTTGCAGTCCCTGCAAATCATTCTTTTTATAGTCACATAACCCTGAAATGATTTGTTATATCATCGATTAATGTCCACTAGGCCCTACAGTTCCTGCAACTTGTTAGACTAGATATGTCTATAATGTACCGTATAAGCATGCATGTATATATTAGGGGGGGCCATGGAAAAAAAACAGGAAAGATGAGGGGGGGGGGGCCATAGATTTTTTCTATAATTTACTAGGGGGGGCCATGGAAAAAAATCACCGAGAAAATAGAAAATCCTCCACCCTCCCCCTGGAAGTAAATTCTGAATCGTCCCTAACTATCCTAAATGTTTTTGTGTCGAGTTTGTGTTTGATTCGTTTCGAAAATGTGTTCCTACATTCTTATCCGATTGTTTGTGTTAATGAAATGTTTGTTTCGCTTTGGATATTTGTAGAGAAGTTTGGATTAGTGTGTACGGTAATGTTTTGTTTGTGTGGGGAAAGCTTATGGCGAGACGCAGCCGGACCTATGTTGTTACAAAAGTTGATAGAGTCGCCCTTTGACGCTTGCGTTTCGAAACCCGAGTATGGTTTCTCATCAGTCGCAGTGTAGATTCTTTCCTTAGTTTGTGTTTGTGAAAATTTATTTTAATGCATTTTAGTGGTCTTGCTTTCCGATTAGCGAGGCAAGTATATTAATTTTGGTCACGTTGTGAGTCCGTTTGGCGGTTCGGTTTGTTTGTTCTATATTTCTTTACTTCGGTAAATTTTGTTTTGACTGGTGTGTCTTTTAGATTTTTGCGGAGGTTTGTGAATTTTTAGGCAATAAGTACCACTGCGGGGTACGGATTTTATGTTTATTGGATCAAGATACTTACAAGTATCCTGGTTGATGTGCTTGTTCTCGTACATTTTAATTAATAGTTCATTTACTTTGTTTACTGTTTGTTCTGGCTTGTTGTGTATAATACTGAGTGTTACGTAATTGCCTTTCGCATTCGAGTACGTAATCGTTTGTGTTGACAATAACGAAAAACCGACCCTTGTCGAAGGATTATTTTCCCAAAATTTGTCCAATGATTGCAAGCTGGTTTATCGCGATTCTTTTGGCACGCGACATGTTTTGTTTCCTTGTTTGAAAGGGTATCTCTAGAAGTGCGAGTTTAGCAGCTTCAGATAGCTTTCAAGTTTTTGTTTTTTTGTTGTTCGTGGAGTCCAATTTGACTTTTCTTTGAATTGGTGTTGTTGCGATTGTTTGTGTCTCACGATGTAGCGTAGTCACATTATACGACTTTATTTGTTGAAATCCTGAGGTGCTTTTATTCTGTTTGGTTTTGTTGGTGTCCGAATGAATTTTAAGGCTTTTGCCTAGTACTATTTTTCGGAGTTTCATAGTTTGAGCGATGATAGGTTGTTGTTGAATTTCATGTTGTTGTCGGCTTTTCTTTGGAAATAGCTGATTTATTTCCACGGCCATGTTTTCTGTTACGTTACTGTGATTGTTTATTTTGTATTTAATGTTGTGTTTCAGTTGTTTGTTATGTGTACGATTTTTGTTATTTCTTTTAAGTGTTTGTGTGTTCTATGTCATCTTATCGTATTTTTTGGTAGTTCCCTTTTTGGAGTATTTGGTGGCCCTGAAAAGGGCCGCTTGGTATGGGTTTTTGTTAGCGCTTGGCGCGTTTGTTTTGGCGATAAGCCTAGCTTTTTATGCTTCTTTTCGCCGATTCGATGTGCTTGGTGAGTAGGTGTTTGCCGCCTTCTTGTCACTGTGTGTGCTTACATGGACAGTCTGCATAGCCCTTGAATGTGGTCTCGATTTCGATCAAACTTACAATTTAGGAGTTATATCAAAACTGATAAATGATTTATGTGATTACTGTAGCTATAGATAGGCTACATTCAGGACGGGCAGCGACGGGCAGTAATTAGTAGGCAAAACAGGTGGTTTTCACCGTGGGCAGAACTCGGTGCAATGATACTGAACATTAATAGTAAGCCTGTCACCTTGAAGGTAATGCTGTAGGTGAAACAAGGACACACGATGGTACAAACAACACCACAAGTGAAACGTACACACAGAAATACACGCGTTCCTACGTTGTGCCCACCCGGGCCAGGCGATTAAAATATGACTGATACTGCTGGATAGTGTTAATTGGGTCGGTAAACAGTCAATTAATAGTTTACTTGACTACCTGGGTGATTGGCAGGTCGTGTCCAACGACGCATATGCAAAGCAGGCCAAAAGACAAAAGCCCCCAAAGTTATTGACAGCTGGCCAGGGGTCACCATGAATACGTAATGAAGCTTCACTACGCAGAAACTGCGTAGTCAAGCCCTTCTTAACCGGTCAAACTCTCTCGGCATTTTCCGGCATGTGTGCATCAGTCAAAAGACCCCCACTCGTAGCCCCCCCCCCCCCCCAAAAAAAAGAAAAATTGATGACCCCTCTCCTTTTAAGATGACAAGAATTTCTTGAGTAAGTAATGATCCAATTTTGAATGACAACACTGGCCATTACCGGTGCACATATACAATATAACATCAGTGGAAAGGAGATTTGTTCCAAGATCCTGCTCTTCTTCCAGATCTCGTAAAACTGTATACTGTGTCTCGGAAGGTTCAAAAAGTTCCTTATCATGTACTGCTAACAATTTCATGGATTACAACATCACCATCCTCTTCCTCGGCAAAAAGCTATGAGTCTGATATGTCACTGTCACTGTCACTATCTGTATTTTGAACAGTTTCCAAATGATCTAAGATCCATATTTTTTTGTTCTCTCCCGAGTACACAGGAATTCCCTCATATCATCTAAAATGCCTGATATAAGGTCATGAAGGGGTCAAATAGCCAATTTACAGGACTGGGTACTCACTACTCCTGAGGTAATAAGGAGAAGCAAAGTGAGTTAAAATTGCTTGTCAAGGACATTCTCCATAGTGGAATACTGTGGCCTCAATGCCACAATGCTATACTTGAAGAATATTTTACTATATAGTATACACATATTTTATATTTATTTCAAGAATTATAACACAAAACGATAAAATAATGTATTACTTCCTTATCGCCAATTGACATAAAAAGTCATTGAAACTTTTCATTTCTATTCTAGCCTTTGTGTTTATTTATCCAGAGAAGTTTTGTACATGTCTTTCCTGAAAGCTGGTCAGCTATCAAAAGTAGTGCTATGCAACAGCGCAGGGGGAACCTTTAACATATAGCTTATACCTTATCATTGCCTGATAAAGGCTGATAGGAATTGTTCATTGCCCTCAGCGAGCTCAATTTACTAGAAGCCAAACCTGTGTCGAGTTGCAAAGGCAAGATGTTCATATGACAGATAATACATGTACTTTTATTTAGATTACAGTGAAATGACTTAACAGAATCAATTTATTTCCCATACATTTTTGTACACTGAAACTGCTTTTTGAGGGGACGGATACTTATGAAAATCAAATGACCCCTTTGTGTTGTTTGCAAAATACACGACCCTTCCTTTGAAGTTTTCAAATTTTAGGTGAAGCCCCTGGATTTTGCCGGCCCTCCCCCGGCCTGATAACTGAACGCTCCCTTACGAATCCATAGCCCTGTACTTTACCAGACGATCTTTACAAACAGGCTGATGACGAGATTACCCGTCGCTTAGCCATTGGTACCACCAACTGCCAGGTACTAAATCTTAAATGTGATAAATGCATACGTTGTGTAGAGCCAGTCATATATTGTACAATTTGTGGAAGGCAGACTGCAAGAGGTAAAATAAAACACTTAGAGGAGGCAAAGAAGAGTATCGAGAGATGTGGTTATAATGATTACGATGGAATCTTAAAAGATTAACTAAAATTTTGACTGCACCTGCAAATAAAATCCACTCGCTGCTTTGAATTTTAGGAAATTGCGTGACACTCCAATATCATGAAAATACTGAACTCTGAAACCGATTGACCACGGTTTTAAAGATGCAAAATAGACAAACTGTCCCGAGCAACAACAGAATTTTGTATTCAAACTACAAAATGAGCATGTTGCTGTGCGTAATGGATACAGAGTTCCCATCGGACTTAGGAAATGAGAAATTATTCTCTAATCTATTCTATTCAACTTGTAGTTGCATAGCTGCCTAGGACAACTACAAGAAAAGCGTTACCAAAACAAATGAGGAAGTTACTCAAAAGAAACCAAAACAGCGTTTCAAAGTAAAAATAAGAAAAAAACTCATACCAAAAATAGAATGATTAATTTATCAAGACAGCGGAAAACACAAATGATGATTACAACGCTGGTGAGCGTTCCATTCTCGATATCATGTACTGTGCTAGAGGAATTGATATGCCTGTATTTTTCATTGCGAATTCAAATTTGTTAGGCATATCATAAAATGTGGTGTTATATTTTGCAGTTGCCGCACACAAGAGATTTCTTTGACTGGTGTAAAATTTGCAAGAAATGATGAATTGTTGTTCATCTTCTAACAAGTCATCCTCAGAGCATCTGTGACTGACAGAACTTAAGTACTCAAATAATACACACAGAACAATTTTTATCCATTGACTACGGACCGTACTGCCAGCAGAGTACGGTCCTATCTTGCGTCGTGAATATCGCGTCTAACAGACCACATGGAGACTGTGGTCAAACGTTCTTTGGAGTCGATGATTTGTCAGGATGAAGTACTCGTAAAAGTTACAAATTGGTTCCAGGCCAGTTAGTATCAAGCGAGTTGATATACGACAAATTTGTATCGGGCGAGTCGCTTTTGGGTAGGTTGGAATTAGTGAACCGGAATACGACTGAATTTGAGCACGGTTACATCACCAAAAGTGATTCGTTATATCAGTAAAATGGTCAAGTGGTTGATATAATTGATGGTTTTAAACTGAGAAATTTCCACTTCACACAAGCATGTGCCTGATCTGTTCACAAAATTACGATAAAGAGTTTCATGGTTGCCGGCGTTATATACCCTCTGTAGTACAGGGGTCCCGTATCGGTTAAGTTCACAGTTCGATCACCTCTAATTAAGTCATCGTTGTACCGGAAAAGAAATCTTGCGTAGGTAAGCGGAGCGGAAAGTATGCTCTGGCTCGTGAGAATGGAATTAGTCCGACGAAACTGATCGATCGAGTTCCTTAGGTCAAAGATATCTTCATGTAGTGTAGATGGTGTTTATGCAATTTTCTTTTTTTATGAAGTTTTCAGGTAATTGGCTCTCTCAAAACTGACACTTAATGTTTTGATTGCTTTTAATGAAATTTTCGTTCAGTGTTTGCTTCACACAAACCATATGGTTGAATCAATCAAATTTATTTCACCAGAAAGAAAAAAATAACTACAACACAAAAACAAATGTCAAAGTATACCTCGTTACAATGTTTCTGGTGAGGACCATGGAAATAGTCCATAGAGACTAATCTAGTCCATGGCCCAAATCTCAAAGAAAAAGTATAACAAAGCAATCATACGTACGTATATGAGACAGACGGGTGTCAGCAAATGAGTGGTAATTGTAATAAAAAAATAAAGTGTCAATCAGCAACAACAAATATATAAATATAACACTAAAATAAATATGACACTAGAGTTTGTAAATTAATTTAGTAAATAAGAATGCAATTCCGTTTTGAATAAACTTCTGGATTCTAGTTTCTTAATGAAAGTGGTAAAGAGTTCCAATGTTGGTAACTGCATACGTCATGTTATGTTGAATAATTCTAAGTCTTGTATGTGGGGCTCGAATATTATTGTCAGTAATTGAACGTGTTAGATAATCATGAGAGACAAGGTCAAAATAACGATCAATTCTATGGGGTAAATTGTTATGCTTTAAGTCAAAAATAAACATACATGAGTAATATTTACTTAACTTGTAAATATTCAAAATACGTAAATTTCGGAACAAAGGCTCAGAATGAGCATGGAAATCGGAGAAGGTGATTAAGCGAACTAGCTTTTTCTGAAGAAGGAAAATTGGCTCAAGGTAAGTCTGATAGGTGTTTCCCCAAATTTCAATACAGTAGGATAAGTGAGGTAAAATAAAAGCGTTGTAAATATGAAGAAGAACAGATTTTGGAACAAAATGTCGAATTTTTGAAATAATACCAATTTTCGGTGTAATAGCTTTTACAATTCTCTGAATGTGTGATTTCCAAGAAAATGAAGAATCAATATTTACACCAAGATAACCTGCTGAAGAAACTTTTTTAATAACTGTAGTACCGATACGCAAGTTACCCTCAAAAGTAACCCTTCTCTGGGGTGTTTTGATAATCATATAGTTTGTTTTGTCTGCATTTATGGTTAATTTATTTCCCTTACACCATTTGTCGATCTCATTAAGTTGAAAAGTGACGTCATTCAAATTTATTTGCTGGGCATATACAGATCTAAATATGTTTGTATCGTCGGCAAACAGCCTAAAATTAAAATAAGTGGTTGCATTACAGATATCATTGATATAAATCAAAAATAAAGTTGGACCAAGTATCGATCCTTGAGGTACTCCACACCTGATTTGTCTTTGAGTAGAGGGTTCTCCATCAACCACCACGAATTGATTTCTATCTGATAAGTAACTGTGAAACCAATCTAGTGGAATACCCCTAACCCCATAATAATGAAGTTTTTGTATAAGAATGTCATGATTGATAGTATCGAATGCCTTCTTTAAATCAATGAAAATACCTAGACTGGAATTACCCTTGTTCATATTATCTGTCAAATAAGCAACAATATCAGCAAGTGCCAATTTTGTACTGTACTTTTTTCTGAACCCATATTGCATATCAAAGAGAATGTTGTGTTTGTCAAGAAATGAACAGAGTTGCTTGTTTACAACAGTTTCAACAATTTTGCTAAAAACAGGCAAAACTGAAATCGGTCTATAATTACCAAGGTCGAAGGGGGAACCTTTCTTGTACAGAGATGTTATTTTTGCAATCTTCAACTCGCTTGGAAAAATTCCGGTTGAAATTGAAAGATTTATAATGTGTGACAGTGGAGTGGAAATGTAATCGGCTGCATATTTAACGAGAAGCGGGTGAATGAGATCATGACCTGGGGCTTTGTTGTGATCTATTAAAAGTAATTCTCTCCTGATATCCTGTTCATGAACAGGATGCAGATAAAATGACCCATTATGCCTACGATTTAGGTATTTATGAAAATCAACATGCTCTGTAATTTTAGCTGCAAGGTTTGGGCCAATATTTGTAAAATAATCGCAAAATGCTTCAGCAATATCGCTAGAATTTGTTACGGTGTCGTGACCATTTTCCAGATTCAACTTATTTGGTGTAATACTTTTCCGATTATTTCTATTTAAAAGTTCATTAATTACCTGCCAGGTTTTGCCAGAATTTCCCCCGGCCGAAGCAAATTTGTTACAAAAATAACGCTTTTTGGCTAACTTCAGAATTTTAGTCAAGACATTCCTGTAAGTTTTATAATATTGATGAAGCCATTATTCATTGGTGAACGCTTACATTTCGAAAAAATGACGTGTTTTTTACGAATAGAAATAAGAATTCCTTTTGTCAACCATGCTTTCTTTACGATATTATTTGGGCATTGACTATCTTTCTTGGTGCATGTTTCAGAGCTACATTTTGAAAGAGATCATAAAAAATACCATAAGCTGTATTCGGATTTGTACATTCTAAAACAGGTTGCCAAGAAACATCTCTCAAGTCAGAAAGAAATGAATTTCGACTAAAACTTGAAAAATCAAGCGAGTGTAACTATTCACTGGCTTGGAGATTCGCTTCATGTCATTGACAAACGCAAAATTTGCATAATGATCGGTAATGTCTGTTTCAATACATCCACATTCCAAGTAGTGATCTGTAATATTGGTGGTCAGATGGTCTATTATAGTGCTACTATGCTCATTAGCCCTCGTCGGAATATTTATGAGTTGATCAAAATTCAAAGAATGTAATAATGCAGTGTAAGCAGTTGTCGTACTAGAATTTGAGCTAACATCGATATTGAAATCCCCAACAATCATGCAGCTCCTTCCTTTCATTGCAATACGACTTACAACAAATTCAAAACTGTCTAAAAAGTCTGCAATTGGAGTGTTGGGTTTTCTGTAGACGACGCCCAAAATAACCTTTTTCTTGACAACAGTACACTCAATGAAGAGAGACTCACAATTATCAATGTGCAAATCAGTAGTTTGTGAATGCGGTAATGAGGAATGTAAGTAAAATGCAACACCACCACCTTGTGAAGATTCTCGGTTGCACACATACATCTGGTATGAAGGTATTTCAAAAATAGAATAATCAATATTTTTGTTCAACCAGGTTTCTGAGAGAGCTATTACAGGAAAGTTGTGATTCAGACTTTGCAAAAATGACAAAAGCTCGTCAAAATGTTTACTTAAAGATCTTATATTCAGATGGAACAATGACAATATTTATGATATTGGGTCTTACCCTGATTGAAATCGTCAACAGTGAGTGACTCACAACTGGATTTAATGATGTTTTCTAATTGTATAGAGTCCATGACAGTTCTGGAGTAAATGTACTTATGGCACTAGTTCACGCGGTTTAATCTTTTTGATCTTTTTGTTTTTGCCAATTACTTTGATTAGTCTTACAGATTCATTCAGTATCTGCTATACACAAACCTAAAGGTCAGCCCTGTCCCTGTGTATTTGTGTTATGTTTCGCTGGACAGAGGCATGTAACATATTGTATTTTTAAATGATAAAAACGTTTGTTACGAACTGAAAATGGATTATTGATATGTTGTTTCATCATTATGGGCATATTTCTACTTGTTCACCCATTCTTGCCTTCATTGTTGCAAGAAAATACTGTGAAAAGTGAATGAACTGCTTAACTGGCCTGTATCTGTACATCTAGATCTTAAAAAGCAAAATATAACTTTCGGTCTTGACAACCATACTATATACTTTCAGTGGTTTACCTAGTTTACCTTGTATATTCTAAATTATGTATAGGAAACGAATGGAAAACTGACTTTATAATTTCATAATTTTCAAGCAATAAGAGATGTAAAATTCATGAAAAGATGAGAAGTTCGCAACTTCCAGTTTAAGGGGTATATGCAATACAGATAGCTGCTTCCTGCTGGTAAAAAACTCTAAAAATTCAAGATTTTAAAGAATTTTGCAGATTTTTTTACACTCTTGCGTTCTGATTTTATTTTTTTATTTTGCAAATTGGTCTGAAGATTTTTTCCCAAACTTTTTGGTTTGAATTTTTTTTGTTTTGACTACCCCTCCCAAGATATAATGGTCCGTCCCTAAGGAAGTGGCTATTCGCACCGCAACGATGTGAATATTAGTATACATCCGCAGCGAGTTTAAGAGTGTTCAAAGTTTGTAGTGTAATGTCAACTGAACGTCCTAAATGTATCAAGTTACGCTACACGCTAACTTCCACCAATCAGTTACAGTATTAACGGAAGATGATAAAGATGTAATTCATTCTTCCAAGATTTGAAACTATATTTTAGATAAAGGTAAATGCACTTTTGCGGTGGTCGACTCCATGTTGCCAAAGCATCTTAACGACGTTGATAAGTAACTCATCAGGCAGTTTATACATTTAGTTGGACAGCACCGATAGCGGATTTTAGAAGAAGAACGAAGGTTTGCAGGCATGTTTACTTTTGTTTGAGTCTTGTCCAAACGATCAGAGTATGATCATACCATTAGATGATGACAAAGCAATATCTGCAATCGGAAGACGATGAAAATTTATATTTTATTTTCAGATGATTAATGTTATCTTAAATTCCTAACTAATGTGCGGTAAAGTCTTACCAATTACCTAGACGAGCAACACGACGGGAAGACACAAGTACAAGCTTGGACTAACACCAAGACAATGCGTGTACGTAGCGTCCAACCAATTTATTGAAAATTGAAAATTGAAATCACCTTCAAAATGCAATTTTCATTTGAATGAAATAACAACCAATTTTTAATATTCGTTTTTGCAGACAAAATTTTTATTTTACCGATTTTTTGGTACGGTTTTCGCGGCCAATCAATTCTCAAAAATATTAAAATGCATTTTAGCACAAAAGCGTTATTTTAATTATTGAAATAGAGTTTTATTTTCCATATTCATCTTAATTGAAAATACCAATTGACAGACCAATTTTAATAAAGCTTCTATTATTTGGTTATTAGTGAAACATAACTCTGTTTCGCCTTGTTCATATTTTGAATCCGAAATGCAATTATCAGTGAAAACAAAATTAAATTTAATCTATTAATTCTATTTTATTTCTTAAATTTCAAAATCACGTGTTCTGGATTATTTTTAAGGAAAGTTGCTTGTTTTCATATTATAATTTGTATCCTAAAATGATGTTTTCATTTTCAACAAAACAAAAAAATCATTACCAGTATCAAAATATTACCTAATCTTAAAATAAAAAAATAGTACTATTTTCAAGATTCGTAAAATTTATTACGGGACATTGTACGTATTTGATGAAAAACGAAATGAAGAGAAAGGAAACTCTTTGAAATAAAATCATGTCTTACAGATTTAAGAGGAATTTGCAATTTTACTTTGGTGCGTGCGAAAATTAGAAATTGAAAATTGAAAATTGTAAGTTTCAACCTTTTTCATTTTTTTGGAAATGGTCGAAAGACGACTCATTTGAATTGCTGTTCCCGGCCCTCTACCGGCCAGTGGACGAGCAGCATCAATGCGTACGAGACTTCCAGTTTCCGCAACGCATACTTGTTCCCGCGCTCACTGCATGTGCTGCGGAAGACTGGCCACCGAAGACGATATAAAGGAAATTGAGGGCAACTCTAAACATTGGCCCTACGAGTATGGCGAGAGTGCGAGTGTCCGGCTTTGGCTACGCCGCCTCCCCGGCGTAGCCAAAGCCGGACACTCTCGCCATACTCGTAGGACTACTCCACACATCGGCTCTACCAAGATTGTTTAGTATTACGATGTGGTGAATAAAAGGATCATTGCATTTATTTTGTGTGGAATACATGGCGAGACACCGGTGAATCGGGGTAAGCCTAATTCACGTGCCACGTGCCACTCGCCGCGAGCCAGAAGTAGGTGAATTTTCACTCCAATTTAATTCATTGATTCATTTTCATTAACAAATCAACATTCGGGCTTCAACGCCGCCTTCTAAATGCATGAACTTGGGACCAGCGAATGACCAGCGTGCATATGCAGAAAGGGACTCAAGAGAAATTATAGGGAGGGAGGCCAGTATTTTTCAAAATCACACTGCACGTAAATTTGTAAGATTAAAAATTGATCAATCAAAATTCCGTACATTGATTTTGTAGACCATATGTTAAGGTTGCTATATTGCAAATATCTAGGTCCTATGGTGTCTATCGAACTGTGACTGGTATGGGCGTAAGCCTATTGACAGGTATCAATAAAAACGTTGCAAACAGGTTTATTTTGTGGACAAGTCCACCATCCTGCCAACTTGTATCAATCAAAATGTTACCAAAACGCTGTATTTCGCACGCGTGCAAGTAAACCACAGTCCCACCACAACACATAGGCTGCGGGCAGGCCTAACATGAACGCGATAGGCATACTCGTGTCAGGCCGGGTCAACATTGATTTTCGAAACACGATACAGTCTTGGCCAGTCTTGGTGTCCTAATCACTGGCAAAAGACGACTCTCACTTTATACCTCCATGCGTAAACAAATGTATTTCCAGTTAACCATCGTGATGCTTACCAGAGACTCTGCATGTAAAGGTGTCGAAATTGGTCAAACTCTAAAGACTTTATTCCATCTAATCAATTTCAATCCCCGACTTATGTAAGTTTGGCGCAACAAAGGTAGTGTTGAGATGGGTATTGTGGTGTTGCCTGAATATACTACGGGCATGTATAAACTAACGCAATTCCTAGATTCCGTATACTCTTTTTAATTAGGCCCTACCTCCCTACAATTTCTCACGAGTCCATGTTACGCGGCACGTGAATTAAACCCTAGTCATGTAATCTGGGTTCCCGGTAAACCGGTTTGTTGATTGAGTGATTCGTCTTAACGGTGTTTCGGAACCAAAAATGGGGTTCCTTCATCAGTCGCTCTCTTGTTTTGTATCCCCTCCGCCTGGTTGTGTGATGAAGTCATCTTCGTCCTCGAGGAGGAGAAGCCAGATTCGTTATTGAGAGAGTTCAGAGAGTTAGCCACTCTATTGACTGACTATAGTGAGCGATCCGGTGTGTGGTGTCATATTATAATTAACATGACCCAGCATCGACCGGAGTTTCTAGACGCTTATAAGGATTTTTGTTTAAGGGCATATTTTGAGCGTTGCTAGTGCTCGTTATGTTAACAGTAAATGTTGTACTGATCATTGGTCATTGTTCGGCGAGTGGCGTCGCTTAATTTCATGTATTTCACAAAATCTGCGCACTGATCTCTCGCTTAATCCTGACAGATTATGATCAGGAAACAAGTCTTTCAAATTACATGCTATCTCGCGGTGTGTTTTACCTTCAAAAACAACCATTTTCCGCATAAACTCTTCAGAGACTAAGGAAGACAACTCCATTTTAATTTACCGCAGTTCTTGCATTGACGGAAGCCGAAAATCTCGCACGCATCGCTGCTCGCCCACTGGCCGGTAGAGGGCCAGGAACAGCAAAGAAATTGAAATAACATGTAAGTCGTTTTTCGACCATTTTCAAAAAAATGAAAAAGGTTGAAACTTACAATTTTCAATTTCAATTTTCAATTTTCGCAAGTAACAAAATGAACAGCGAATTCATTTTAAATTAGTTTTACATGATTTACGAGTTTCGATTCTCATCATTTTTGTTCTCCTTCAAATGTCAAAATTATCCTATATTTTATATTTTACAAAAATCGGAAGAAATACCATTTTTGTTATGTTAAGATAGAATAAAGTTGAAGACTTGAAGTTATTTTTATGCTTTGTTGAGAATGGCAACATCATTTTTAAAAAATGAATTAAAATCAAAATATGAAAACAAGGAACGTTCAATAAAAGTAAACCCGAACTTGTGTCTTCAAATCTTATGAATGAAACACAATTAATTGATTAAAGCTTAATTTGTGTTTACTGAAAAATTGCTTTCCGGATTCAAAATATAAAGAAGGCGAAACAGAATTATGTTACATTAATAATGAAATAGCAGAAGCTTTATTTAAAACGGGCTGTCAATCGTTTTTTTTTTTTTCAACAAAGATAAAAATGAAAAATAATTTTCGATTTGAAACATTTCAAATGTTGCTTTCTATGCCAAAAGGCTGTTTAATATTTTTTGGGAATTGATTGGCCGCGAAAACCGTACCAAAAAATCGGTAAAATAAAAATTTTGTCTGCAAAAACGAATATTAAAAATTGGTTGTTATTTCATTCAAATGAAAATTGCATTTTGAAGGTGATTTCAATTTTCAATTTTCAATAAATTGGTTGGACGCTACGTACACGCATTCAAAACACACGTAGCGGAGTGTAAAATTGTATTATGGATAATAGCGTCTGCAAGAAGTAAACTATGTTGTTGCAATTGACTGATTCGAGTATATCATAAAGTGGGAAATTGCAGATGCCTCTACGCACAATCGAGCTGAGTATCCCCAAGACGAGAGCAAACGAGACAAGACGAGCCACAAGAACACTAAATTTCACGAACAGTAACTTTTCTTTTATCAGGTCACCAGTAATTCACTTTCGGGTTGAGGAAGGTATTGTTGACCTTTGAGTTTTCACACATGCAGTGGTGTAAATTTTGCTTGAGTCTGGATGTGAAGCAGTTTTGTAAAGGTCAGGGTTGTGTTGATAACCATGTAGGTATACTAAATTTCCGGAAACGGGTTTTGGAAGTTTCAACCCATCTTTTGTCCTCCCATTAGTCTATGAGACAATTCGGCAATATTCGATTCAATACTCAATATAATTTTATTTATCCAAAACATAGGCAATTAAAAAGCGTGGCTAGAACGTCAAAATATCAATTCTCATGAGACATATTCTGCAAGCTGAAATGTTCTCTTTTTGTAAAATGCATTTTATTTTTAAACCATTTATTATTTTAATCTTTTTTTGTAGCCGCTGTTTGTATTTTGTGTCTATCGGAATCTATTACTGGGCATTGCGTCTGTGTCTGTACCTCAAGTATGACACTATGTCGTTGTGTGTGTGATGCAGTCCGTAACTACTTCTATACATAGCAATAAATAACACAATTTAAAATCGTTTTCATTTTGTGTCAATAAATATTTGAAGTGTGATGTCTTCTTCTTGACAGATACATTTTGTATTTAAGCCATGAAATTATCATCACAGATCGCACAATATGAAAACAAATAGTACAAAGGAGCATTTCAGAAAACCTGACAATGCTGAATGTAAAGTATTAACACTTTACACAGTTCACTGATAAACACAGGACGACTGTCTCGTTTCCCGCCTGTCAGGTGTGTGAAGAAAACTGCATAAAATTGTTGAATTGTCGTTGACTTGATTTTCGCATGTTAACATCAAACGATCTGTCTGATGATTGACGTGATCCACAAACTTCAATACACATGTATACATGTCAGTTATCAGGATAAAAAAAGTATTTGGTATCGTCATTTTCAATTTTTATATCTATGAAATCCTTATGTGCTTGCAAAATCTGGCCACTCCTCTCACTAACCTTACACTTACACAGATCAAGAATGATTTCACGTTTATACAGTATGCCTGCGTGTTGCAATTCAACGACCTCGCCCTCGTTCAAGACATTTCCCAGCAAGGAGATCAGTGTAAGTCTATTTACCCCCGACCAAGCAAGGCACAGACCAGTTATCATCGGGTGGGCCTCGCTATCAAGCGTACTGCGATCAGGTGGCAAACACTCAGACACACGAACGTTTTGAAGGTTGGCAAACAGTTTTTTCCAATTAGTTTCCCATGCACTCCGATCACTGAATTCTCGCGGAAACCTCCATCCTGATATGGACAATGAGAACAACTCTGTCATGCCACTTACAACGTCGACAAGTTCCTCAAACTGCTGTAAATTGATATGGTCCTGATCTCCGGCAGGATAACTTATCTGCAATTGTTTAACTTTGCTATCCCTGATATCCTTACACATATCAATAAATTCACACTGAGTCAAATCGCAGCGGTTCATGAAGAGGTCAGTGCTCGTATTTACTTCTTTAATGAATTTGATCAACGTATCTTTCGTAGTCTTAACTTCGCATTCGTTGAATTTGAAACTGTAATGTCCCTCTGATTGTGTTTCAAGATCACTGTCAACTATCAAGGTTACGTTACCGTCCTGATGTGTAGTCAAATCAAAACGCACTCCGCGTGTAAGTTCTCTTTGCAGACGGAAATTTAGAATTGCTTCCATTATATCCCGCGAGGGATTTCCATGGTCGAACTTTTCAGCTGTACTGATTGATATTTGCCCGCACGAGTTTTGGCTTTTCCACCACTGTATAAGGTTTCGTATGGCAGTCATTTCAAAAGTAGTTGCAACTACGTTTAGATCTCTTACGAAACTTCTGATATTGCTTTCATCGAGTAATAAAAATATGTCATCGATGTCGTCTGATGTTATCGCAAATGGATGTTTTGTGGCATTATCATCTATTTCTGAGAGAGTTTGTTTGCAGTCACTGGAGCATACAAGTTCGTTTGAAGAGGGCATTAGTTTTCCTCTTACACCCGGAGATCCCTTTTGAGCGATATCAACGTAAATTTGTTGGCCAAAGACAATGCTAAGCCAAACTTGCTTTCCTTTTGAGGATAAGGCTTCTAATAATGGTTTAAAATTGACAAGACCTTTACGCTGATTAACACTCAATTGTACACTGAAGAACATATATTTAAACGATAAAAGCTGTATTACTTTCACACATAAATCGTTCATCCTTTCCTTGTCAGCGTCTAGATACACTTTTATTGTCATCTTAGACCTCAAAGAGCTTACTACTGAATGTACAAGTTTTTCGGGTGTGTCAGTTTCCAAAAGGCACTCAATAAGAAATGATAAATCATCTAAAATTGTCTTCGAAAACATGAGGTCAGCTTTCCTATTCAGCAAACCGGCTAGAAATCGAAATAAAGGCTTTGTTTGCGAAGAGATCAAAGGACTCACCAGAATCTCGTCCGAATGTTCCTCAATTATTGATGCCAAGTATTTTGCCGCAAAGAATTCTTGGAATGTTTTGTGGTGAATCACGAATAAACCTAAAGGATCAGAGGACAGTAATCTGCGATCCGAATACCTTGTTAAAAACCCCATTCTGAGAATATCCTTGTTCTCTTCTAGCCTAAGCTCTGACTTGTCATATCTAACCCTTTCACCTCGCAGGGCACTGGCGGCAAGTTTTCCGAGGAAGATGAATTGTCTGTTGATATCCTCATGTGTGATTTGATTTTTGGCGTCATGTTTTTCGAGGTATCTCTTCACGATTAATTGCAATATTCTATCGTAAAGTGGCGTGATCTTCGTCGTCAGTGTACCGCCAAATTCTTTCCATACGTCACACATCAACAGAGCGTTCATCGGACACACCATCAAAGACATTATAGTTTGCTGATCTTTAGACTTGTCAATTTGCTCAATGATCTTGTCAGCAGTTTTAAGTGTGTTTTCAGTTGCGAGGAAGTGTTTGCGGATGAAACTTCTCAGCGAATCGTGCGAAAAACCGCGGATAGTTACAAACCTATCGAAATGAGCGCGCCTTTTATTGTCTGATTCGGAGTGATCGGAGTGAATTTTCCTCGAAGTCAGAAGCACTTTGCAATGACGTAACATTCTACCCTCAAGTAACTTTGTGATCTCGTCATTTGTTGTGTTTGCCATCTCATCCCATCCATCCAACAACAGTACAATTTTCTCTTGATTCCTTCTGATATATTCCAGCAAACTATCCCTATCTATTTGACAGTTTGATGGAAGCAGTGTTTCAAATATCGAATCGATTAGACTACCCTGACATTGTTGTAGATTTAACAGAAAGAGTAGTTTTGAATCTTTGAGAGTCTCAATTCCCCCTGTTGCCCAATCTTTTGCAAACTTATAACAAAAAGTTGATTTCCCGTACCCAGGGTCCCCTTCTAGAAGAATACGCCTGGGATTAGAACAGTCATGGTTGCTATTGAAAAGCTCATCTCTATCGAAGAGAAGGATTCCCTTCTTGGTTTCAAGTTCAAGTTCAATATAGATGTCGTCAAGCTGGAAGGTTTTCTGCCACCATGATAATGGACGAATCTGAGAAAAGACATCCTTGTAGAGGCTTCGAAGGATATTTTCACATTTGTTTGCAGCGTTTAGCGGAGAATCTGAAAGACGAATGTTGTTGATATAACTTGCGATATGCCCCTTGGGAATTGGAGAGCATAAGAACTGCAGTGGCTGTTGTCAACCAAGATGACATTATTATGCCCCATAGAGATCACTGAGTCATTCTGTCTGTGAGCGATCAAACTGATCACAGCTGCTAAAAAGGCGAACGCAGCAGAAAGCAGCGGTCAAAAGTCATCTGCAAAGGGGCCCGGGTAGGATATCAGAGGCCCCCCCCCTGACTGAACATATTTGTTTACGTGATCCAACGGGGCAATAGATCACCATGAACCTTTACTTTCTTAGTATGCCGGTATGCAGAAAACTAATATAGTAAGAGTTTGAGTGCTCTAAAATATTAGAATGTGATAGTATGCTTTCACTTTCCGTTATTATGTTCAGCTAATGTTTGAACCAGACACCAACTAAGACTATACACTAAGAGGCTGTTTGGTTGCTTCGAAAATTGCTTTTTCTTATTGTTTTCACTGTACGTATACACGTTAAACTTTTATATACATTATAATTAGATAGAGAGACAAACAGACAGACAGACAGGCAGACAGGCAGGCAGGCAGAAAGACAGACAGATAGATATTACTTCATGATACATGAATGCATATATGATATATTTATGTGTGATATGAGTGAGCATGTTGTGTACGTATCTAAACATATACAGACCCATCCATATCCATTCACTTACATACATACATTATATACGTACGAAATTGATTGGAAATTCTCAACTTATGATCAATAATGACACCAATAAATGCAATTCGATTTCTCTTTCTACCTACCCGAAGTGGCTGGTTCTTGTCCTTCATTTTCTTGACGATGTTTTGCAGAGGGCGATGATGACGACTCTAAATCTTGTAAGGACGCCATGTCTGGGTAGCGGCATTCTATGAGAAGTCGATCTTTATATAACAAAAAGATGAATTAAATTAATTTAATCATTTACGGCTTTTGGGAAAAAGAGTACCTGTGATTGGTCAATTGAATGAAGGAATGAAAGTTAAACATGTAACAAAGTGTGAAAACTAAGAAGGGTTATATAAAATTCTATTTCTCAAAGGTCTAAGGCAGACAAATACAATCACACAATGGACGGATAGATTGTATAGTTTGTGTACAGAAAATCCTGTGAATTGTCCGTCGTCTCACTTGTATACAACGACCCCGAAATTTAGTTTCGGTATCACGACTGTATTTATCCACTCAAAGGCTTGGACATCCCGTGCAATCACGTACCGAAAGGCAAGCAGTGACCTCACGAACGAGGCTATGAACTCTCGACGCATAGGCGCCATTGAAACAGCAATGTACTATACAGCCTTCCTTCGAACACAAGGAATTCTGGCACGAACAGTACAATTAAAAACTGCTCTTGGATGGTAAAACTTTCAGGAATACCTAAGATGAAATACTTCACTATATCATGTACTAGCCTTTATGAACTTCAACTTTAGAGGCATTAGTCGACTGATGAGTAAACTTCTATCATCGCAACCTCCTTGTAGTGAGTCAGTAAAATTGGAATCTTGTTCAAATACATGTAAACATTTTGACAAACTATTTTCACACGTTAAAATGTGAAATGAGTCTAATGGACTTTGTTGTTGCCAATTGCACTTCGAAGAAGCTGATGAGTGAACAGACGAAGGATAGAGGAACAACGGTATACTCGCAATTTAAAAAATGCGATATATGGCCCGGAGACGTCTCTAGCTCTATATTTGATTGATAAACAGCGTGACGAAAGATCATTTGTAAAGAATGTTACTGGATAAGCTTACATGTCATCATCACGAGCATTCGCAATATGTGTAAAACATTCACTTATGATGAATAAAGATATTTTCATCACTGACGCAGGGGAGGGACCGCATAAGTGTTTTTGCTCAGACGTCAAATTTGAAATATGATTCATTAAAAAATTTATGTAATAAGGATAATAATATGTCCGCCATATTGATTCGCACAGATAACAGGTACGAAAGTTCGCTCCGTCAGATATTTATGGAAAAGTCATTGTTTTAGTCAACCTTCTAAGCTTGTATTTATATTTGTAAACTGACCTGGGGCACAGTGCTACCGTGCTAAACCATGCAGGGTAACCGATATATGCAAACAAACATGGTCATCCAGTGTAAGACGTAAACCAAAACTACGCATCTACAATACATACAAAAGCTTACTAGAACCAGAGAAATATTTAACTTTAATATGTAACAGTAAATTTATTCACGCACTGGCACGTTTTAGATGTTCGACCCTCCCTCTTGCAGTACAGGAAGGTCGGTATCAGAGTATTCCCTAACATTCAAGAGTTTGTCAATTATGCGATAGTGGGGTTGTTGATGACGGATACTAATTTTTATTGATATGTCCAATTTATAATATCTTAAGAAATATTTATTAAGTGACACATATATTCAGCCAAATTTTGATAAATTTCAGAGGTTACTAAAGTCAACAAATTCAGTTGTACTTATAAACATTGGTAAATTCATTTATAAAGCAGTAGAATTAATAGTGTTATTAAGCCTTTGTCTACAATGATTACATGGTTTATCCAATTATTTACTTATCTGTCTACATATTTATATCACTTATGCAATGTATACATTGTGTCTGTGTGATTATGTAACTTTTTTACAAGATATTTTATAAGACCTTGCATTTGGGCCGGTGGCCTTGAAAAGCAATACACTTATTATTAATAAGGACAATAGTTGTAAATTTTGACAAAATTTTTTCGTTTTGATCTAGAACACAAACACATTGTCGTCTCCTTATTATTCTCCTATGTTTAAGTATTTGCCTTGACACCACGACAGATGAGTGCAATAAATATGTTATGTTGACTAATAAATCCTAGGCTAGACTCAATCGAGGTGTCATTAATCATTATAGACGTTGTACATATGCTAGCTGAACTCTGGCCTTTCGGGAGAATATTAGGAGGAGAAACCCTGAAAGTGTATTTTGCAAGCAGAACAAAGATACCATGATAAATGACAAATGCATGAAGTTATGAATTTTTGTTGATTATAAATCATATTTACTGAATAAAATACCAATACTGCCATTGTTATTTATTGGACCATGCCCTTTGGACAAGTAAAATACTTTTGGTCAAAATGTTTCTTTGGATTTGTTCGCCATACGCATGCTCAATATGGTTACCTCATGATCATGTGCTGCAAGAATGTATTCAGACATAACTTTTGTCGATTTTATAAAAGGTAGAATCCAAATCAAACCTTAGTCATGCTCAAGTCAAAGACACACACTGAATAACGAAAACTGTGACGTAATTTGTTGTATGTATATCCGAAAGAAAACTGTGACATAATTTGTTGTATGTATCCAAAAAATGAGCTGACGGCTGCGCTCGTCAGTTGCTTCCTTCAAAGTACATTACATCGGTTCATTTGACCCACATCACGAATCATCAACATTGAGTTCTTGGCTAATTAAAGAGACTTTCTAATCTTGAATCATCAAATACAACCAATTTTCCTTCTTTATTTGCATTTATCTCGACATTCAGTTAATCATGTAGCTGGTATGGCAGTCGTGATGAATGTCAGCTGCCAGTGTTTTGGTTCGTTTCAATCATGCCCAGTTCAAATCAGAAGTCATAGCTGAAGAAGAACGTCCATATACAACCACAATTTAAAGTTTATACCATCCACTGGCTCTGACCTGACCTGACATCTTGGTGTACAATTAAGTTCCAAAGTTCAAAAACGAATGTCGATTCGAAAACACTGTATTTATGAAATCGTTGAAATTTGTAAACAGCCGTTTAGATATGACAAGGCTAGAACGCTAGTCGACTCACAGCATTGTTCCAGTGGTACTGTATATTCATTTAAAACATTGAATTTCCATTTACGAGGGCGTCTCACCTTGTCTTTGATGCTATAGTCTGAATGTCCTCTTACAAATAAGACTTCAGAGAGGAGAGCTATTCCATGATGCCTGTCGCACGACGTTGGCAACTCTGAGAAGGAGGATTATACAATGGCGACCATAAAAAAGCTTGTATTTAGCGAATCTTAGCCTGTACCGTCTGCCATGTTGTGTGATTCTCGGCCGTTCACTGTAGAGGGTCTAACAGGGTGACTAAGCATGCGCAATAAGCGTTGATTAATGGACCAAGATAATTGTGACAGATTAATGATCAGCTATACATGCATATCAAGTGATCTGACCTTATAAACTTTAGCGGCTGTCCCAAAGTGCCCCGTTCTTGCATTATTTGTTGCTGACATTGACTAATTACATGCTGCTGTGTACTTTGTTTTCTTTTAAACTTTTGTAAAGTTAATCATTATTTGGAGATAAACCTGAAAAACAACCTGCCACTTTACTTAAACTAACCGCAGCAGCCCCATGACTTTATTTGTCCGTTTTCGAATCATTGATCATAAAAAGCCAGTCGTTTGTTGTGAACATCGAGTGAACATGTTTAATCAGGTAAAATTCAGATTCAGATTCAGAAAACTTTAGTATCTCCTCCAGAGAAATTTACATGCTAATGGTATCAATATTCTTATGGTAAAACTTCTCTGTAAGTGCTTTAGCGTTCGCTGAGGTAGAACAGTTTCAAATACATTTGATTTATCTTGCCCTGCTATGTAAGAGATGAAAGTATATAAGCTTACACCATATTGCCGATGAGGAAACGACGTAGGCTAAATAAAACATACGTGTTTCCGGTAACCCGACCCACCCTAGTAAACCTCACCTAAAGTACATTTTTCGCATTTTTCAAAAAGATTCAAGTTAATTTCCTACATTTTACTGTCTTTAATGGGTCTCAGCTAACAAAAATAAAAATAGTGAAATCCTCTGGCCTACATGTCGTAATTTTCCGAGACATATTACCGGAAACACATTTTCTAGTTTGAATGTACTCGTTCTACCCCTACGATAACTAAATTAGCAGATAAATAGAACAACGATTCGGCTAACGTGCATCCATAAATATCATACACAAGAAAAAAATGATGTATTTATTAGAGCATTTTACGTAGGTTTGTGATACATGTAGATCGATGGAATAAACGATAGAGTGAGTGTACGAGTAGTTTCCATACTGTGAGGCGTTGACTCGTCTGATGACGTCATACGAAACTGTGATTTTTTTTACGGTATTTGCTGAGTTAGCAAGAGTATTCACCACTCAGATGATCTAATATTACCGACATTTAGATAAGATTATTTAATATTACAGTTTCACTCATTGCTGGTTTGTTGCATTTCAATAAGATCCAACCCTTGGTCAATGTTCTCCTGAGAAGTGCATTAGAATGTAACAGTACATAGTAACAAGAGTTTATCTCGCCAGAACGTACCCCTATTAATATTCGACCTCGTGGCTGGATATCGATGTAAAGATGGCGTCGCCCAGTGTGGAGCTCTCCGAGTCACTTCGAACGACACCAAGTCAGGTAAACTACGCTAAACTGTGCAGACTTGTCATAAATGGCGGTACCCAGGTACTCAGACATGTTTTTGATCGTATCCACAGGCCAGACCAATTAGCTGCCTGCTTGTCGGTACCCGAGACGGAGAAAACTTTAAAAAAACTGATGCCGAGGGTTCTGAAGCAAAACCAGTGGCTTATGTTGTATCCAACACCCGCTACAGCTGTATCGTCGAAACATTTTGACATTACATTACTGAACATACTATTTCGAAACATTTGTAACTTATCGCCACCGTCCGAGACTGGATGGGATGACGAACCGAAACATGACGACTACAGCCTTGCAGCAGACATTGTCCGAATAAAACTCTCTCGAAATAGGATACAACACAGGAACAACACAGAAATCAACGATAATGAATTCAGACGGCTTTGGAATGACATTCGTGTTGTACTTGTACGTCATGGCGCCGATGAAAACCATATTGACCGTCTCTTAAATTCAAATATGAATGTTGGTGACACTGAGGCCAATATGAAGTTGTTTGACGAGTGGAAACACTCAGACATAGCGATGAAAGGCCTGCTGGAGGACATTGGAAACCAGAATAGAGAGCAACTCAACATGCTACATCACATTGATGTACAGACAACGAAAATTGCGCGACATATAGAATCCGGAGGAGGTAAGTAAATGTGATTTGTATGAAATAGACGCACAACACATGCATCAATACAAGATTCAGTAGTGTTATGAAAATACGCCATGGACGTTGCAGCATGTTAGAGGAAGTTTGTAGCAAAACAGAAAGATTTATTTTCTAAACGCGACCGAGATAAAAAAAAATGACAGAGATAGTCAATATTTCAAAACAGTCACATGTGTCTGGGAGTGTTTCACACACGTTTGAAAAAGCTAGAATCCATTGGGCTTATCATCGAAACTTGTCATATTTCATCAATGAATTACAGTAACTTTGAAACACTTTTAAAACAACTGTCATTGGCTGGCTCGGGACGAAATCAAAATTTCTAGTTTACACATATAATCTCGGTTGATTGAGGAATTTTCTTATGAAGAGTGAATCTCATTTTTGCATCGGTATGTAGATGAAATTTAGGTCATCCACACACATAAAGGCGGAGAAAGTCGTTGTTTAAACTGTGCCAGATGTGTGACCCATCACCCTTCCAACCACGAATTGGTAGCTTTTATGATGTTTACTCCGCCAGTAGCATTTAACCCTGTCAGCATATACAAGCAACGAAAAGCGACCTTAGAGCTCATGTCAGTAACGATAAAGGCATATCTTACCTTTGACCTCAATTTGCACACCTTGTTTTCGTCAACGAAAAAAAACCTACCAAGTCATGACCGGGACTAATTTTACCAGCGCTAAGCAGTTCATTCTTATGAATGACGTCATTGACAATTGAGTCAATCGGAATAAATTTACGCTCACAAAGTATGCTTACTGTAATTATAGAGCTGGAAAAAAACCGTTAATATGTAGCGTCTGAGAAGTAGCTTATTGGTTGCTCACCATTATGAAGAAAACATTGCTATCATATCTCATGGCGTCTTACCAAAAATGAAAAGCCATATCAAAACGGAAGTATAAAATGAATCAAATAAGTAATAGCATAATTAGAATTGCTCTGTAGATTTCCAATTAGGGCTACAAGTTTTAGATACAACAAATACACAACATAGACCATTGAGAACATCCATGCCTTACAGCTGGATTAATTCAGTTCAAAGATTCATTTGTCAGCAATAACATGGCTTGTGCAGGCAATGCATTTTGGCAGCAAGGCCAAAACTTTGTACTCACGTTCAACCTGCTTCTGAGGAAGAATAGAAAGAAAATAAATCTGTTTATACCAAAAAACAAAAGCAAAAACAATGACAATATTTAAAAATCACAAGAGAGAAAATTACGAAATCTAGTTCAGTGTGTCCAAAACATAAATGGTTGACATTGAAAATGATTCAAAATCAACGGCTTTTAAGAGGCACTAAGAAAATTAATGAATTGAAAACAGATAAATCAGTAAATAAATAAATACGTTCACTACTGAAAAAGCAAATCAGTTCTTACAAATTGCAATACAGTAGTGTAAATAGGCTGGTATTTCAGGCAACACGTAAAGTTGGTGATACATAATTTGGCAGGAATGATTCAAATTTCCAAATTCAACATGAGATAATTTGTATATTTAGCTAGACTGTGGTCATAGGAAATTTCCAAAGACCAATTGTACGTCATAACCGATTTCCCATAGATGTCTGGGAAAGAGCAATTTAGCAAATATTTTTAACCCAGGACATAAAAAAAACAATCCTTAATAAGTGTTCCAATGGCCTATCATTTGTGATTCGTTGGCAGAGGGTCATCTACAAATAAATCATCAACGACATCACGACCGTCTCATGAAGGAAAAAAACACGTTGACAAAACAAAGTGCAGAAGTAAAGCAATTGCACGTGTTTTTGAAATCTTGGATGGCGCCACACCGTTTTAGCAAACTTCACAACTTTAATTGCGTGTATTTTAAAAAGTCAAGAGACCTTGGTTTTTATTTGACACGTTTAAACCACAGTTTACTTTTATTTTGTCTGCCATTCTATCAGTAAATGATTGAAACCCAAACTATAAACCTAAAGTTCAATAGCGGTTAAATCCTGTCCACTATTTTGATAGGTGCCCTGCCTGCATAACGACGCGATCGCCCACCATTAATACGGGAATATCACTATGTTGCGGTTTCTCCAGAACTCATGTTTAAAATTTTCGAAAGTGTTTATAAACGAGTGTATCAAGTTGTTCGATCTTTTGACTAATTTTGATAATTTTTACTTCGTTTGGCAATTTTATTACGTTATTCGGTCTACGTGTGCCTCCAACTTTCAACGCTGTTCGTATTTAGATTTACCGTGTCGACCTCTCGTCGAACCATCGTATACTGGTTGTATTTCAGTTGTCCGTGATATTAGTGGAGGCTTTCACTGCGACCAGCACACGGTGCATGCTGGATACCTTCAGCTCTATACCGAAAATGACACAATATATTGAATATTGTCGTCTAGGCCTATACTATGCCAATCTGATACGCAATGTTCTTAAGTCTTTATATACAGTTCACGTTACTAATAGCACAACGGGTTTCACTGTCTATATTTCGCCATAAAAATCGAGAAGTAGGCATTAAAAACCATTGAAAACATTAAAACCAACCCCGACAACACGGTAAACTGCAGACTCGCGGCAGTGCACTTGTCACACGAGGATCTATAAGCAACTGACAATAGGTTTGTAATTGTAAATTGCATCACGAGTTCCTTTTCGTCATCAACTTCATTTTATATTACCATAACCAATACATATTTGGGTGACCATGTTTTTCGGCTCACCTAACAGTCACGATAAGAGTACATCTGGTATGTCAAGCAGGGATGTTTCTTTCAATGAGCGCAATGCATGCAAGCCGTGATTAGACTGCTCAACTCGCTCCTTTTTCGATGCTTATAGACTCCCTAGTACACTTTGCAATTGTCCAAGTGATGAGGATTCTATTTTCAGAAGCTGACTTTGTTCGTTATGGAAGACCGGTCACGACATGCGACATGCGAGTTTTTAAAACTGCGATCTGCGGTTAGGGTTAGGGTTAAGGGTTAGGGTTAGGGTTAGGTTAGGGTAGCGGTTAGGGTTAGGGTTAGGGTTAGGTTTTCTCTCGTAAAAAGCTTTACTTCGCTCTCAACCCTGGAGGTTAGGCCAAGGGACAAAAAATTGTAACGGCATAACTTAGGGTTAGTTAGCGTTAGGGTAGGGTTAGGGTATTAGGGTTAGGTCGCAGATCACAGTTAAGACGCAGGTCGTATGTCGCGTGTCGCAGGTCGTGACCGGTCTTCCATACATGTCGGAGTCCTAACTTGGCCGCTATTTCTCCCAGGGTGTATCCATTGTAGAAGTATGCAGAAATAAGCTCGTCTCTACCTCTGTAATCAGTTGTTAGGAGGAGAACGAAATGACATGTATGCAAACGCCATATTAGTTTTGCAACTCGCATGTCGCAGTTAAAGAACTCCCAGGTCGCAGTTTAAAAAACTCGCATGTCGCATGTCGTGACCGGTCTTCCATAGTTCGTCGATTTTTCCAAAGCTATATTTCATATAGCATGATTACATTTCGGCCGTTTACGATTAAATAACACATTAGAAATGTTTACGCCCCATTTTCCTTGTATCGCATCCAAAGGATTGTTTTTCATTAGCCAAGTTGAGGTTTATTCTGGTTCCCTGACCCATTTCTACCGCTGGCTGCGCTGCTATTGAAAATAGCGTCCGTATTTTCGTTAGCAGCGCAGCCAGCGGTAGAAATTGGTCACGGGAACCAGACTAGTTGAGGTACACGCACCTCCATTTATAGAAATTCCTAACTTCTTTTTCTTTGAGTAACTCTTATCTTTCATGGTGAGGACAACAAATCAGGGATTACAGCAAAAAACTCTTTGTTTCGTGAAACAAACCGAGTACTAGTAAACAATGTTTGAAACATATTTGGGAATCAGTGTGTACCAACTGTATTGCCCAGACAAGTTCAACTCCGCAGACACTCCAACAACCAGGTCATCTGCTTCGTACATGCCTTCGGCAATAGCTTAGGATAAATCAACACTAAGATAAAATGGCAACCTTTGTTTTTGATACCTTTATCTGGCTCATAAATTCCTAAACCACCTGGCTGAATTTCAAGGAGAAGCACGCACGGCTCATATGCGTCACTTTTTACCGAGAACTAGTGAAACATTAACTTTTATGAAGAGTAAGATTCTTCATGATTGCCCTCACATAGTGAAACCCATTTCATGATGATTTCTTGTGTAAATGTCGACACGTTGTCAAAAGATTTCTCGAAAAATTTGAATAACACAGTTCACTGGCCCACCTCATGATTATGTTTGTTACCGTGACAATAGTATTGCCGGAAGTATGCTTGGAGTATGTACGGGCTCAATGGAGACCTTTGAAGCTTGTATTGAGGTGGAAAATGACACGATTGAACTTTGCAATCATGTAAGGCATAATAAAACACGCCGCTACTTCTTCAACAGCGTGTCGTCCAATAATCTAGCTCAGAAACCACGCGGTGCTCGAAATAGAATTAATTTATGTTATAATTTATAACACTCCGTTGGCATTGTGATTTCCCACAAGGACATTTGTACACTCTGATATATGTGTGAGTTCAGGTTCAATGAAAACATGAATTATGATATCAAGACAACATAGCTTACCTCGGTCCCGTTTGACATGTCATTGAGATTTACGCGATTTTCACCTTTTCGAGTAATGGATGCTCTCCAACTAATATAATAGAGTCACGTGACAATGTAAGCTGTACATCATTGTAGCGAGGCTACAGCAGAGGGAATTCTATACTGCTAAGGAGAATATGGCTTCACGCGCCGACACCAGTATTTTGCCTCTCAACCTACTTTTTATGGAGCTAGACAATGAGCTATCCTGTGAGGAAACAGCGAAGGCCAAGGCTCTATTAATTGGGAAACAACTCGAGAAAAGATCGGCAGAAAAACTGAAAACCGGCTTTGAGATTTTTCAAAAGCTTACTGAACAAGGACATACGTCAGAAACCAATTTGGATCTGTTGGTCGACATTTTCCGGTCTTTGGGACGGCCCCTGCTCGTGGAAAAGGTAGAGACATTCTTAACGAAAGGAAAACGCGATTTACAGGATGCGAAAGGTATGCGTCGTTGATAACGACCCAAATAACGTGTCTTGTCCATATCGTATAACCAGCTTTTCTAGTGTAGACACCACGTCATTGTATCCATACAATGCGACCTTTGCTTTCGGTTTGTCGATGTGTCGCCATTTGACATGATTCTCTGGGTTGTATAATTTCTATTGGACCCCATAAATACATGCCACGATTTTAAGGTGTCTTCTGTTCCTTATAAAATACATCTTTATAATCAATTACCTATACGCAGAAAGAAAATCGGTCTGAACCAGTCTAAAAAGTTAAATATGTATATATATTTGTACATGGTTGTAAACTTGATGTGTGAGTTTTTATGAAACTTCGCTGATCGCAATCCACAAATATTTAAACTACCTTTTTAGCGGCAGAGCTAGAGTCGCTTAAGACGATCTCATCATAAGGCCAAAGTAGTTAAATTCTTTGTTTTGCGTCCATTCAAACTGGGAAAAGGTACGCGTCTAAGCGGCTGAAAAACACACAATGATATTTGATTGCAGCAAATAAAAAACTGTATAAAAATTTTAGATCTGAAAAGCTAAACGGTTATATCTTAAAATTTCCCATTCAAATACACTGTGTTTTTCATGAAAACTTTAAAAACCTAAGCGGGTGGGGACGCAAAGCAAAGAATTTAATTACTTTGGCCTAATTATTTTAAATTAAACGGGTCGTGTCTCTTTTGATAATTGCAGTGATGGTTGCTCCAGCGGAACAGCGTGGTCGACACACTATGCCTCTTGAACAGATCTACAAAACTCAAGGTAAATACAAATGTAATACCTCTGTTTGCACAGTCTATTGAAACCTACATGTTTCACTCATTTGTGATGTAGGCATATTGTCTGGTGATTTCGACGGTGTGTCCGTCTGCCTACATCCGTTTGAATTCCGTTTGTATCCCTGTCAGTCTCTCTATACCAGCTCATGTATCCATCTATCTGTCTTGGAATAATATTGCCATAATATTTGTTGGCATGTGAGTAATGTGCTTCGATTCTCAGATACAGCTAGTGAAAGTTTAATCCCCCGTGTAACTTTTGTTTCCCTGTTGAAGAACTTAGAAAATCAAACTTGAGTGTATAAACAAAGAATATTATTTTCGAATGTTGAATCGGTTTTTCACGTAAATTGGTGATAATTCGCGTCTCTTTACAAAGTCGCCAGTTACTGAGTGAAAGTAGAATAGATTCATTATGATATTCAGGGCTGTAATCTCTTCAAAGCATAGTTTGCACTCTGATATTCAATATCTTACTAAAACGTTGGTAAATATAATTCAATTTGTAAACCATGTCATCGTATAACATTATGTTATTCCTTTGTAGATCCGTCTCTCCTCATGGTTGCTGACAAGTGTGAAAAGGAATTGCGTGACATTTACCGAACGACCTTGTCTGATGTCAGACCCTTCCCATGGAGCAGTGCGGTACACATCGAAGAAATCTACACTCTACCAGAACTTCAACATAAACACGGCAGCAAAGTTACATCTTTTGACAGATTCAACATTTTCAGTGAAAGGAAAGTCGGTCGAAAATACAATCCAACCAGGCGAGTTCTCATTGAGAGTGACCCTGGTTATGGTAAATCGACTTTCTGCTTGAAATTCGCATACGATTGGGCGATGGGTGATGTAGAGTTTGTCAAAGATTTCAAACTGGTCTTCCTCCTGAAATTACAATGTTTTCAGGAAAAGATTGAGGATGCAATCTTTGAAACTCTACTACCAGAGGACTGCTTCATTGACAAAGATCAACTTTGGAAATACATTCGGGAAAATCAGGAGCATGTGGTCTTTTTACTAGATGGGTGGGATGAAATGACAGAAACAGCCACTGGGGATATCAGAAAGATTTTAGAGGGTAAAATGTTACGTTATTGTAAGGTGATCGTAACGTCACGCAAGATTCGTGACGACAAAGCCAAGCAGAGAGTCAAATCCCATTTTGACCTCTCTCTACAGTTAATGGGTTTCTCACTCGAATCCCTGAAAGAGTATGTATGCAAGCACTTTGAAGTGACTGAACAGTCTGACAGAGTCAATGTATTTATAGAGCAGATCAATAGGTCTCAAGTTAAAGGAACGCTGCTGAAGATGATGACTTGCCCGCTGAATTCGTTGCTTATCTGTGATATGTGGACTGCAACTGGCAGTCTAACACAGAATAAGACTCAGTTGTACCAACGAATTGTAGACATCATAGTAAAAATATACTGTGAGAACGAGGGGAAAGTGTATGAGACGGTCAGAGATGGTATTGATGAGCAGTTTGTCTTTCTGGGTGAGCTAGCTTTCAAATCTCTGCTCGACAGCAAGTTTAAGATTGACAAAAGCGAGCTCCATTTGGAGAAAAATAGTGATATATTGAAGATGGGATTTTTGACCAGATATACTGCTGATAGGCAAGTTGTCTTGGCCATAGATCCGATGACGTCATTTCTTATTCATCATAGAACATTTCAGGAATTCTTCGCAGCAAAGTACCTTGCGTCTCTACGCAGAGACGAAAATACCCAGAAGTTCAGGCAGACGTTGAGAAGTTTTTACAGCAGGATGAGTAAGGATTGTTCCCCAGTCCTTCAATTTGTTGCTGGGTTCTTGAAGGAGGCTTGTGGAGACATGTTTGACGTCTTTTGTGATAGTATCAGTCGGTTAGATCTGATCATTGAATGTCTGAAAGAAAGCACCCAACCCTACTCTAAGTCTCTCCTATTTACTGCAGCCAAAGCCACAAAAGACACATGTGGAGTTTCAGGTTTCGACCCTGATCAACACCGCAACACTCAGATCTGCGTTGATCTTGTTGAGCAGTGGGCGAAGAAGGATCGTAAAGTGTCGGTATTTTTGAGACTCGGACATCCCTTCCACATAAAGCTTTACCGATCGTTGCTCTTTACTATCTACTTGAGAGGTGGTAAACTGTTCCTCGTGATTGAGTTCAGAAACATACTGAAAGAGCAAGAAATTTCTCGGAAGCACCATGATCACGCCACAGATTTCACTCAATTGGAGATTGGCTCTATTGGCTCTCAACATTCCGTGGCTTCAAACTCAGCCTCTGATAGAGGCTCAACTTCGGTGTTGACGCCAGACCATGTAGTTAGCTTGTTCTCTCAATTTGAAGAGGTGGCAGTTTACAATGTGCAGATTACCTGTTGCTCTGCGACGTTGAAGGCTGTTAACACAGCTTTGAATAAGATGAAGAAACTTACATCTCTAAATTCGGTGGTAATCATCTGCACAGAGCCACTGTTGAGCAAGGAATGTATTTCTTTAGAGGAAGCATTCGAAAAATGTTCAGATGTTTTGAAATGTAATCTTCGAGACAATGGTGTTCCATATATTTGTGGTGTGGAAGGTGATGAGATAAGAATAGAAGCATTCAAACAAAACCTGGCTGACATCAAACCAAGGAGTCATTCTTTCTCAGGCAATGTGACCCCAATCCCTTCTTGAATGCAATTCTGAAAGGGGCGACTTGAAGGATGGAAATCATGATAACGTTACGAGTTTTGAAATGACTAAGTGCCATGCAAGTTACTCAGACCAAATTGATATGTGTAAGAGGCTTAATTCTGTGTTTAGGATTGGTTGCTTGCAGATTGACTATCCAGAAGGGAAGATCGATCTAGCAACTTTCCAAGCTTTCGTAAGCTGTGTGACGGCGATGGCGTCCTTACAGACCCTCTCAATGAAAGGTTGGGCTTTTCAAACAGACATGCACGATCCCCAAATCTGGATAGACTTATGGGGTAGGCTGTTTGTAAAATTGCACCATATAAACCTTTCCTCAAGTTTACCGTCTGATCGAAGCACACAGGACGCTGAAACCCACCCCATCATTCGTGGATTGTGTCAGGCCAAAGAGAGCCCAGAGAGCGCCTGTGTGTCTGTCGATCTCTCCGACAACATCCTCAGTGAAGGTGACGTTGCTGAAATGTCGAGGATAAACGTTGAAGTCAGACGCAATAACTGTGACATGAGTGAAAGGAGTCAGCATCTGCTCGACATTGACGGTAAATAGACTCTGTATTCTCTTATTGTTGCTCTCACAGTATATCAAGTATCAAATTCAAATTATTTTCAATATCTTCTACGGTGTGTCCTCTTTCATCTTTAAAGTTTTCGTTTGCATCATTGTGGTATATTAGCTTAAAGTTTGCATGATTCTCTTACTCTTTATTTTCATTGTTGAAAGGTTGTATATTTTTGATATGATACATCTTGTCAGAAAATTTTTGTCCCTTTGTTGAATCTTGCCGAGTTTAAAAATCGAATACGGAGCTTACAGTGCTTTTGTTTTTATTAAGATAACAGTAATGAAAGGTTATAGCCTCGTCAGAATGGTGTAACAGTGGAGTTCTCAATTACCATTTAGTCCCGGTAGTATTTTAATCTATTTACAATAATGTGCCCAATTTATCTTTCTCTTTAGCAATTTCGTATTGTTGATAGTAGTTGTGTTAATTTGACTTAAGCTTGTAGCAAATATATAGCGAAGGACGGTGATTTAATGCTACACCTGCAGAATTAGTCTTTAATTTATTTATGTAGTTGAAGAACAAAAAGGTCAAAAAAATGATCAAAATCTTATTGCTTGAGTATCCCCACTTTAAAAGCTTGATTAATATTGGATGCGTTCGATCTGCTAGATATTAGTAGAGGGCGCTGTTTTTTATTATTCCTTATATACCCCTGCGTGTATCATTGAAATTTGATCAGCTGACAAATTCGATGGCTGTGTTTAAAAAGGTGACTGTGTACGTATACGTGTATATTCATGAAGAGACTCCACCCTGATTTTCCCGATTGAAGAGAAAAGTGGGATAACAACAGGATTAAAAGCAATTAAACATACTTTTTGAGACTTCGAATTCGGTTACGACCCTCCGTCAGTGAGAGTCGCACCTCACTTTACGAATGATCGTAGCCAAAACGTCTGTTAAACAACAATCTGACAAAACCGAACTAACAAAACGCTGATTATCAGTAGCCTAGGGAGACTTTTTTTGCAAATCGCTGAAGCTCAAGGGAATGTATCACTGCACTGCGTGTTTTGTTGGTCTTTCTCGTATTTTTCCCCTACCGCTAATGCAGATAATACATAGTTCTAAAGTCAACTTCACTGAAACAATAAAAGTGGTGGAATAAAATTTTCTCCCTTCACAGACGATTTACCGTGATTGACGAAGATAATGATGTTCTTCAGGGTGAAGGCATATCAGCTTGTCATATTTTGATGATCGTATTTCACTATGTATGTCCATGATATTGAATCTTTTCTGTTTACTATAATAGTCATTTTTTCTTTCAAAATATTTACAAGTTTTATTAATCTTACATGTTTTAGGTTCATTTGTTTTACAAGTTGTATCATAAATATTGATATATTCAGTATAAAGTGCATTTATTATGAGTGTCATGGATATAATACTCTTTATTTACATAAGTACTTTGTTTTGCGTTCATGTGCGCGTAACTTTTCGAAATAAAAGTAAGTAGTTTTTGCCAAATTTCCATCGATGGCGAAAATCTGCTGCAAAACCAAGCCACGACTTAAAAATAATTCTTTATATCAGTCGTGTTTAATAAACTTTAGAACAGTCTATTAATACACATCCTGGACGGCATATCGAAATAAGGAAACACAAGTAAACACATTATTACATTTAATATTTAAAAAATGCACTTTTTCACACTTCTGTTCCTTAAAGCTCCACTGGATGTAAATTTGAAATATCACCGCATTCATTGAGATCAGGACAATATCATATCTCATTCAAGGAGACCGGCACACATACATTACACCATTCAATGAGACCAACACACACGTACAGTGTCTTGGTCAATGACTTCTCGTCGATTCCGATGTATGCCTCCATGGCAGCGTAGCGTACACCTGAACCGAGGAGAGGCCTTAGTTCAACCATGCCTCATTCAACGAGACCAGAAAATATGTCACACTTCATGCGATGGGATCCGCTTTAATGAGACCAACTGTACAGCCTTTATTAATTCATTCAATAGTGTACTGTACAGTTTTATATGAGACCAATGTTGACAGTTGAGAAGCGTAGTCGTTTGTTTTTAAGCTCTCAACGGCGATAGCTGCAATAATTGTAGCCCTTGGGCCGTGTTAGCTTCTAGCATGTTGGTTGTGTTCTAAGTCTCCAGAGAAGTGTGATACGAGGCAATACTCTCTCTTTATTGCTTGACCAGCGCTACACTACCGCCGTCATGACACGGAAGATATCGCTCATTTGACCCACTAGAAGCCGTTTTCGAAAAGACGATCCAATCCTACAGACCGCAAACAGTGCCTGAGTCAATGTTGAGACTTAATTTCCACAATCACTTCTATTTGCTGTTTCGACGATTATTTGCCATTTTGTAAAATGTTTAAGATTAAGGTCTTGATGTAATGCGAAATATTATGTGGATTATTTCCTACCTACTAGTAGGCTTACAGAAAAGAGGGACAGATTTTGTCAGATTAAATAATATATTTTTGTCACGCAGTATTCTACAACTTGTAGAGTACTGCGTGACAAAACACATTATTTAAGGTAAAGGGCGACGAATTCGGACGCGCACACGCTTTAGAACGTTTCTGTGCAGTTTTAACTCCAGCCTGCCGCAAATGGGTTATTTTGTAGCATGTATTTAACATCACCTGTCATTGTTGAAATTGCGCTTTTACCTAATTTTTTGACCAACTGTCTTAGAAATACGTGTGACCTATAACCTTGTCATATTTTGACCCCTAGGAAGCTCTTTTTTATTCATATGAGCGAAAAATTCACATTTCTCCCCATTTATATGGCGCAAATTACCCATTCACCTGGAGATATTGTAAAAAGTAGCGTGGTGACACCCTTTTATTAAAAGCGTAAACTAAATGGTATTATGTCAGGATTTTATTCGCCAAGTTTGGTCAAATGACACCATTCAAAGCGAAAGGAAGAAAGTTGGAATATTATGTAGTGATATAATTTCGATATCGTCATTTTGTAATCGATACTTATGTTAAATGTCTTTACAAACATCATGAAAACTATACATTCGATAGATATGGATCTTAAATCTTTGTATTTATCAAAATTAACTCATTTGCTAAGCGTTTTATAATTGCTTTCTTTAGTTTAAGTGAATTATATCATTTTTATTTATTTCTAACGACGCCATTTTAACGTCCGTTTCCATGGAAACGAGCGTGGTGACCCCCATTTTTTATTTCATTTTTGAACTTGCACAACTTCCAAGAATATTTGTGTAAAGTTTCAAGAAAATGACACCACAACCTAATTTTGACGTAATTCGTAGTACTTCACCTTAATCTCTCAAAATCTGTCCCATAAACGTCCGCGTTTTATTGCTCCGTGTATTTAATCTCGATTTCCTGATCGTGAAAATCTGGTTAGATTTGTTTTCCACCGTTTTGCGATGTTTTTATTATATGTATGTATGTATGTATGTATGTATGTATGTATGTATGTATGTATGTATGTATGTATGTATGTATGTATGTATGTATGTATGTATGTATGTATGTACGTACGTACGTACGTATGTATGTATGTATGTATGTATGTGTGTGTTTGTGTGTGTGTGTGCGTGCGTGCGTGCGTGCGTGTATGTATGTATGTATGTATGTATGTATGTTATGTATGTATGTATGTATGTATGTATGCATGTATGTATGTATGTAGGTATGTGTGCATGTATGTGTGTGTATGTAATATCCTTTGATATTATTTATTCTGTATTTATAATTTGCAAGAGTTAGGATTTTTCTGTCAAAGATTAAAAAGAAATGACATGAAAGTTTATCAATGTTTTCGACATTCTTGTCTTTATTCTAAAAGTCACTGACATATGGAATTTTGGGACATGAAAAATGACAGATTTGAAATGAAATTTTCTGAGGATCCATGAATGTCTTCTAAAACTGGTCGGATAAAGAGTAGAGCGGCCAATAAGTAGGAAAACGCTAACAGCAAAGAATAAGAAATGACAACATAGAGAATTTAATGCCAAGTGTCTGGCAGTTTCTCGAAATATTAGGTCACTCAGGTTAAAGTACAATATAATGCAAGAGTTAATGAAATCTGATAATAGTGGCGTTTTAACGTCAGATATTAAAACACTGAAGGTTACTTTTAAAGAGAAGTCTATCAGCACTCGTTTGGAGAACCAGGTTGCTATGGTGAACGGTCTTTTGTGCGACGTTGGGATTGTGAATCGTTACATCCGTGCACGTGGCTATCCGAAGTCTCCCTAGTGCCTCTACAAATACCGAATCTAAACCGAGAGGTTGGATGTCAGAGTCAAGCCCCAGCCCCCACCACGGTATCGTTTTCCCCGCGAAGAAATGTTCAACAGCGTCTACCATGGTGCATTGTGGGTAGTTGTCCAGTTTTCGATAGCCGCCGTATTTTAAATGTACACAATCACCGTCGATGGAGCCGGATTCTGATTCGAGTCTCTTGTAGAAGCGTTCTCCGTCCACAATCTTACCTTCCGCGTCTTCAAAAAAACCGCCGACGACATCTAGCCTTTCCCTCATGTCTTCTAGCTTTTCTACTAAGAGTTCTAGTTTTGTACGTTCAGTGAATACATAGTTGTCTTTCACTAGCAAAAACAACTTAGTTCGAACCTGACTTATTGCCAAACTTAGAGCCGAAAACTCGTTATACTTCTTCGGCAGAAAGTACTGCTTCACATTTGTCATGTTGATTTTCTGTCGTTCGGATGAGTAGTCGGCTACAACTATTGTGATATTGGAGTAGAATTTCCGCACGGTGTCTACCAACTGTTCAACGTTTTTGATGTTTTTGGTGGCCGTTACGACAGTGAGCAACCAACTGATGTGGTTGGTAGGGCCGGGGTCGTACAAACGCGGCGGGTTTTTCCGTTGGATGTGTACGTGAATATGAACGACGTAGTCGAGCAGTCGAACTTCCACAGTGTCGCGATGGTTTATGTCGTAATAAGTACTGTGATACTGTACTTGTTTCAACATGACGGTGAGCAATGCATGGTCCCTTTTCACTCTCATAGTCGCCTTTTGTTGCAGATTATTTTCGATCGTAACGAAGTCACGATAAAACGACGGAACCTCTATGAATATCGTCCCGAAGCCCTTCAACGTAGAGAAAGTCATAACAATCTCTTTGTCGTCGTCCTTTGAGGCAGGGGGAGATGTGACCACGGACTCGTGTACACTCAGTCCGACTAATCTGACAGACTTCTTCGGCTCGACCGTGATTCCCCCACCGACGTATTCCAGTGGCGAGAGTGCCGGGCACACCACTATGGGCGCCCTCTGGAGTCGCTGCTCGCTCTCCCATTCATCTCGATCTAGATTCCCTCTTTTTCCTCGCGAGTGAACAGGTAGACCGACGTAATTCCTCTGTCCCTCCGACGCTGACTGGCAGGAACATTCGCCGTCGTCCATTTCCATCTCTTTGCGATACCTGTCTTCAAGCCTGGACAGAGGGTTCGCCCATTTGAGGGCTGACGCCATCTTACCACGGGACGAAGGCATGTACATGGTAAGGTAGACGGATGATACTATGAGTGATGCTGTCACAAACACCAAGAGAAAAGACAGACACGTCTTTAGCTGACAATTCATGATTGTTATCCCTGTTGTGTTTTGATCCTAGTGGTCACTTTAATTGACAAGTGGAAATTCAAGACGTACTTGGGGAAAATTTCCCTCCATCGCAAGCAATTTCGGTAGTATCCTGTCAACAGTAAAAAATAAAACAACAGTGAAGTTTACGGGCATTGGACGGCAGGGGTTGGAGACTAACGTGTTAAAACATAATGTTCGCGTACGTTGAGAAAACACTCTGGAATCTAACAAAATACCAAACAACTTTACATCAAAACCTTCCTTCGCATTGACATATGGCCAGTTTGGACATTTGGACATCTCGCAGTTCCGAGAAGTTTGTTAGGACGTGCCCTAGGGCAGATATTCGGCCGCTCAAATTTTTACAATTCTTTACAGGGCTACCACTTGTGGGGACTCACTTCAAAGCTCCCCGAGTGACAAAAATTTTCACTGTCTTAGTTTTTCGAAAAATTGAAATTTTATTTTTTCCTTCAGAGATGACGGCATTTTAAAATTTCAAGCACCAGTAAATTTTCGGTAATTCGTTCAAGTTCTGAAATACCGAAATTTGCATGTTCACTCTGGTTTTTATTCCCATTTTTTAAGAGAATGGTCGATAGTTTCTGTAAAGAAAGTTTGAGCAAAAGTTTAAGTATTTCAGTTTCCAGGCGCATATTACCTTTAAGGTAGTATGCGCCTCGAAATATTTACACTTAAAACGATTGGAACCAATTTGGGATAATTGGATCTTCATATTTTTCAAATTTCTCAAAAGCGCTAGGTGCCCTATAGCTGAATGTTGCAATATTACAAATTACTCATAAAAACAAGTGTGTAACTTAAAAGGAAAAGCAGATAAGGTACGATTTGCAGATAAAATCGACATTACTTCGTCGTGCAATTATCCCAAATTAGTTCCAATCGTGCTTCTGTCTTTTGCTCAAACTTTCCTCAATGAAACTTTCGACCATTCTCTTACCAAATCATGAGTGGAAGCCGGGTGTCACAGTGCGAATTTTGGTGCTAGAGTGATAATAACCCAAGAGTTCCCGATATTTGAAATTCAAAATGGCCGCCATCCCTGTGTTAACTTATCGGGAAATAAAATTTTCGATTTTGAAAAACTAAGACGGTGAATTTTTTTTCTGGTAGACCAGAAAAATGATGATAAAATTTGAGAGCCCCTATATCTTTCCCGGGGGAGCGTTCTACCTCAAAAACAACTCTGACAAAAGAGCACTTAGGCAAACTCAATAGTGATTCAGACTTTATCATGTTTTCGTTCACAACGATCATTCATTTCAGAGTTTTTTTCGGGGCTATAACCGCACAAACCAAAATCACAATCAATAGCTGTTCGGCGTTTGTTGTTAAACGTTGAGGGCGTGCATCACTGAGAACGAATCCGGGGTGGTAACCGTGTAATGCATGTAAAGTGTAACACATGTAACATGCCTGTCGGTCGTGTATTTAAAACACAACCGACAGAAAATCCATCAATTAATGTATAATATCAATTGACCATAACTCTTCCAGTCTTCAAAGCAGTAACATAATCAGCATTTAGATGTTTGTTGACTACATAGCCCGGCTAAACAGAAAAAAATTGAAAAATCTCCCTTCAAAATAATACTTATTAAGTCTAGTGAATCTGCTTACTTGATGGGTCTTAATTCGCAAAATAAATCCTTTGTTCAGTATCTCGATTAGACTGAAGATGCAGTCACTCGAGGGCGCTGTCTACGCTCCCACTCTTACCTGCGCAGAGAGCGTCCTTGAGCGACGGATCTTTCAGTCTATATCTCGATTTGCGAATATTGAAACAGACTTTATTAATTTCACACCTACTGCTATTGTGTTACAACAGAGGCTTATCTTGACATCACGTGACTCAAGAGAGCCATGCTTAGGCTGGTTTGTGCAAGCCATAATCAGTCTCCTCTTGTTTCCCATCAATATACACATCACCGTCATATACTTGCTTGCATCATGTTTGTGAATCTGTTTTCGAGGTACAGGTTTACATCTATTAACAGCCCCTATTCCACTTTTACCAGGTTAATTCCCAGATTGCAAGCGAATTGACAATTAGAGGTGCTACATAGTCTAATCTCATTTTTATGGAATCCTATCTATAGAAAAGTAGATATTTTTTTATTAACAACATTTCCAGAGGATATGGAATGTTCGCCATTATTTCGGGATTGTGAAGGGATCGCAGCTCAACTTGATAAATTGCTACATCGCCGTAATTGCTGCCAGGTCGATCAATTACTACTATATATACAATGAACATAACAAGACGTTCGACATTGTGACAAAAGTGGAAGCTGTCTAAGGGTTTCCAAGATCGTGATTTGATAAAGGTTTCCATTGGCAACGGCTTAGAGCAAGAGACACTTCACATATTTAAGAGATTCGCAAGGTTAGCAATGCTGTCGTGAAGTGTTGAGAACTCGCTTTGCACAGTCGCCTGTGATCTATTCCGCTCTGCGTTCTATATATGCGCTCCATAGACGTGTGTACATATGCCTGAGAAGAGGCATATGTACACACGTCTATGGGGCGCATATATAGACGCAGAGCGGAATAGATCACAGGTGACTGTGCGCCTTGGTACAATTTCAGGTCCTCCAATCACGTGGTACAATGTATGTAAAAACGCGATCGATAATGTTATGCTGCCGTCCAGGGAAAGTAGTTATACCTATCTTCGTTGTCAGGAAAAACGCAGGAAAAATGTGCATAAAGGACATATATAAAAACGATTCTTTGTGCAGACATAACAATAAGATGAGACTTGATGTTCACAAATCATTCATCTTGAAGATTTTCACTGCTGAGTCAATGTTTTGGGTCATGAGTTCTTTTTCCAGCGGCCGATAGTCAATATTTAAAAGTCGTGAATGACTTTTCGCTGTGGTAATGTTTATTTACTCTGTAAATAAACATAACCTCTGACATAACCTCTGATTCTTTCTACCCCTCCAAATAATGGTTGATACCTCAAGCTGAGGTCATACTGCATGTACTGGTCAATATACAACATGTATAGTGTTCATTACCTATACATCTATACTTGGCAATCCGTGCAATTGGACCTTCGCCTTGTCCAGATATCTGAAGCGATTGCATGCCGCGCAGCAGTCAGAAGGCTTGGAAGAAAATGACCAAGTTAACAAAACCCTGCCAAATATAACTTCGAATCAGACCTGTACTTTCAACTCGCTTAGCTGGGCTAAATTGTGAACGAGTCCACGGCGCCACAAAGACGAGCACCGAGTCCCCAACATGCACAAATAAGACATTTCGTATATTTCAGTGGAAATTATCTCATTTTACTGACCTTACGCTGCTTTAGAATGTTTCATCCTTTTCAGCATAAATCGTCTGTGACAATCAGTGCAATTTCCACCGTACCGTACGCAGGATCTCGTAAAAGACGCATAGAAGACCTGGCACACTAAAATGGCGGGTGCGCTGCAGGCTTGTGTATTAAAATTAATAATTAACTTCCAGCAAACACGTCAATATTGTTAGGAATTCAACGGCGTTAGCCAAGCTATTCTTCTTCACTCATAAAATGTCAAATACGCCTGTTCATAAATAACTTACGCGAACAAGAAAATAAAATAAGGGTACTTTTTTGGAATATGGCACCGACAAGGGCGAGGGAATAACTCAAAATCTTTGCGCCCCTTCCAGCCCCTCTCGTCAAATCATTATCATTACAAACATGCCGTTAAATACGTGGATGAACATATAGGAATGCAGAATTACACGTCGACAGTGATTCGATATAGAATATATAGAAAAGGGAGAATAATCTAGCGGCTTCTACTGCTCACAGAAAATCATATCTATTAACTGTATTGAGCCTGCGTTAACAAACTCCTCAAGATGGAGGGGACCGGACACTTGAAAAAAAATTAGGACACATTTTGGGGAGGACTTGAAAATACGGTGAGACTGAAAGGGGAAACTTTAGAATAAAGTTACATCATAGACTAATAGTATCATGGATCAATGTATAGAGCAAAAATTAGCCACAAAATAAAGTCTAACGAAATATATGCTGTTGTGTACTTATTGTAAACATACATTAAATTAAAAGGTACTTTATGACGTCACAAACTATAGAATAAATCATATAAATCTGCTCCAACTACTTTGATGTGTCAAGAGAAAATTGTCTTTTTAACAGTAAGCTGAACATTGGTACGAGGCTTGCATAGTACTGTAATTATAATTAGAGCAACCCTCTCGTGCAGTGCAGAATGTGTGGACATTTCACTAGTTTACACGCAATAATTTGTGGAATACTGCAGCACAGACATGAAACCAAGGTGTGCATTCAATTGTCTGATTTAATCTGCATCCTATTCATTCTCATACAGCTCAGACTGACTGTGAAGGACCCCTCTCCGTACATCCACAATAAGGTATGCAGCAACAAGTTTTTGGAATTCACTCCCAACTGATATTAAACATATGAATTGTAGACATACATTTAAACAAACTTTGAAAGTCCATCTACTTCATCATTAGTGGATCATGCATGATCTTCCACTACATGTAATGACCATTAAACCTCCAGTGTTTTTGATTTACCATTTTACTGATACATTGTATTTATTTATATCAGCTAGTTTATTTGTACACGAATATTTTCCATTGATTTTATGTATAATCAATTAATTTCTTTTTACCCAGATTTGTATTCATTACAATATGTACACAGTCACGTCCTTGTATTAATTTCAACAGATAATCATAGCTACACTGGTCACGGTTGAGACTAGTTCTGATTGAACTATTTCCGTGACCCCATCAGATTGAAGTTTACGTAAATATTCCCCTTTTCTTGTTATGTATAGTATTTTCATCTGATGAATAAAACTCAACTCAACTCAACTCAACAATGGACGACAAATTGCAGTACATACATATTGCCTGGCTATGATGTCATACATGAAGAACATAACTCCCCTTGGGCCAAAGTGGCACACAAAAAACCCATAGCGACAGGCCCATCTGATGTAGAGATGGTGACGTGTCCATCTTTGCTTTCTTTGCAGTACTCCTTAGTCGATAGTAGTGAAGTGACTATATCAGTTGGAAAGAAAAACAAAGAACATGCAAAGGTTGAAACGTGGCTATCTCTAAACCAGATTTTAATCATATTGAGAGAAAGGTCAAAGGCAAATAAGATGTTACATCCTAATACCCAAATGTAACCAGTGATTGATATTCTAATATCTTCAGTTTCAATTTTGCTAGCTGCAAGCCAACTTGACAGGTCAATACTAAACTTACGGGCTGTTAGAATTCACCCACTGTAAATTACTGAGCTTAAATGTCTTGTCTAGAATGTAGCTGATGTTTTCAGGTTCTGCAAACCTCTAAACTAGAGTCAGATCGAGCATAGTGCCTAGAGCGAGAAGATTTTCTTGAGATAGGGTTAAAAGACATCGAAGAGCAAACAGCACCTTCCAAATATAAGCGCTTTAATCATAAGTATGTTAAACTTTTAGAGATAATATTGCTTTGCGGAAGTTAATCCTACACAATACATTGTGCAAATCTTACACAATACGTTGTACAATTCCTAAACAAAGTGCTGGTGCACTTGTCTGAAATGTACCATGGCCGAAAACGACACAAACACACTTCAGTTTGTAATTGCGTCGTTCTGTTTGAGCTGCGTTGTTCTGTTTTGATCTGCACTCTTCAGTTTGTAATTACGTCGTTCTGTTAGAGCTGCGTCGTTCTGTTTTGACCTGCGTAGTTCTGTTTTGAACTGCGCTCTTCAGTTTGTAATTGCGTCGTTCTGTTTTTTAGCAGCGCCGTTCTGTTTGACTCTGCGCTCTTCAGTTTGTTTTGAGCATAACACGCAGGGCTCGAAATTAACTTTTTTCCCCGGTAGTCCACTTAGGCTACCATTTTCTGAGGTTGGTAGCCCAGTGACAATGGTTGGTAGCCAATGCTATTTTAGTTTAGTTCTTTTTTCATTAACAAGAAAAGAAAAAACTATTTTTCAAGATTCTGCCTTTGAAGTGAATTTGTTCGTCATTTTGATGTGAATACGAGCACACCTTTATTACCCAAAAGAAACTCGTATAATTGAGGACAGTGACACTATAACGTTTGGTGACGAATCATTGTATTAGCAACCCGTTTCATTCTCAGAGCTACATGCCAATTTTGATTGTCGTCGTGGCAATGACCACCACCTTCTCAGCAGGGCTAAAAAGACCATGGGCTTTCTGTAGTAGAGAGGAGTTTGCGATCGATACATTTTGATCAAAATGCAATAAGAATACGTTTTCATTGGTCATCATTTTCTGTTCCTGTCATCCAAGTACATAAGTTGAGATATTGATACACACATACACATACACAAAATCGTACACAAAACGCAAACAATTCAGGTATGAACGATGTGTGGAGTTGCTTTCCCTTTATTACTTTCGCCATGGCTAATCAACACTTTACATAAAACAAAACTAAACATGATACACACTCACAATATACACGATATATATCATACAGAAAACGCAAACAACTCAGATATGACCAATGTGTAGAGTTGCTTTCCCTGTATTACATCAAAACAAACTGAAGAGCGACGATCAAACAGAACAATGCAGTTCAAACAGAGCGACGCAATTACAAACTGAAGAGCGCATTAAAAACAGAACGACGCAATTACAAACTGAAGAGTGCAGATCAAAATAGAATGATGCAGCTCAAACAGAACGACGCAATTCCAAACTGAAGAGGGTTGGTGTCGTTTTCGGCCACGGTAGAAATGCGGATATGTCGTTACAGTCGAATGAGTATATAATCCTGGTCACCAATCTCATCACTGAAGACAGCGGTGTTGAATATTGCACCGTGTTCAGACATAATTGAATTTAATTCACTGGCATGAAAAGGCAATTACTCAGTCATGAAAAAGCGATTACGGTGAATTGAAACATGAAGATCTATTTTTAGAATATCGCTCTGGTACAATTATGGTTGTGCTTTCAGAAAGTGGCCGATTTCCAGATTGCACACTGTTTCTTCGTGCTGCTATGACGTCACCATTCGGTCCATTTCATCAAAATCACGTGGTAACAGAATAGAATAATGTGGTAAGAAACCAATCAGATTGGCTGCAAACTATGACCTACCACCATTCACAGATTTCAGTCAGGTTGTCATATTTTTCAGGTTTACAGGCTTCAGGCTTGGTAAATCTACCAGGGTAAACAACAAGAAAAAATAAACAAACAGATAATTAAAAATATAATACATGTACAAATTCAAGACATTGGCAAAATATGTCTGTTTAGTGAATCATCTATGTTTCTGTGTAGTGAAGTAATGTTTGTGACCTTCAAATACAGATTTTTTGTTTAAGGCCGAACGAAAAAAATTGTGCTGTTCCGATAACCTGACCTACCCTATTTTTACCTGCTGACCCCAAACTTTTTAGGGCCACGTAAACAAGAAAGTAAAAAAACGAAAGAAAAAACATGTAAATCACGCGTACGTTACTTGGCATTTGATTTTTGCTTGAACGAGGATGTCTTTTATGTTTATTTTTCCTTTAATATGTATGATACATTTTTCTGGAAATGTGGCCAGTGTTTGATCACCCCAAACCCCTGAAAAATGCATATTTGAAAATAAAAATATTTTGGAAAAAAAATCCTGCCGACCTACCTATCCTATTTTTGAAAACCACGTTATCGGAACAGCAGAATTTATTTGTTTGGCCTAATGTGTAACTACCAACCGATATTTTCATGAATATGTCTTTTTCCATGTTGGATTCTCTCCTTTTGCATCATTTATGGAAATTGAGGCAGTCTGCATTACGAGCTATTCCTAGCTTGTCGTCTGACAGTGAACATATGTCGTCTTGAAAAAGTTAACTGTAGTTTTGCAGGAGACTCAATGAAGTACGAGTCTCTTTTCACATGAAGGGATCAGTTTCAGGATGACCTTTGACCCACAGGTGCCTGGAGTTGCTTGCCAGTGTGTAAATGCATGGTAGAGAAGCGCCCCTTCCAGTACCCTTCTCTCTATGCATGTACATAGCAAACTCCAGGCACCTGTGCTTTGACCCATGGTCGTATCATTTCAATGACTATCTGGATGGAAATGAAGAGAAGGCATACATCGCATACAATTACATGATCTTCAAAGCTGGCAATGTTTTGAAAATTGCTCTCTATGGTACTTTGGTACTTTAATATTTACACACTTGTAATGCATTTGTTCCATTTGGCCCGAAAAATGTACGTCACTGATCACAGGTTCTCTTTGAAATTTTAGAGTAAATCCTGGTGAACGTAGGTACTGATGAAAATCAGAACAAGTTTAGATAGTAGAATGCGCCTCCGGGACAAATCATCTTCGGACTCTCGCTGTGACGAGACCGAGCTAATGCTATGATTGTAGATGCATTTATACTTCATGACGAAACAAGTAATGTGTGCTTTAAAACAACTTGTGTCCAAGACTGCCTTCCCCCCGTTCGCTTGACTTTTCAAACAAAGCAGTCACTGGCCGGCTATCGCGTTCACGCCACAATCTACACAGAAGTATATCACTAACGCGACAGTGTGCTGAAGTTTATTCCTTTACTGTTTTGATATTTACATGCTCACAGACTTGGAGCAAGTCTACTTCTGTCCTTAACGACATTATTAGTAGTTTATGCGTCCCACACTTATTTAATTATACCTTTATGCGAGATAAAGGTTTTGAACGTGAAATTGACCCAGTGTGGTAATAAAAGATGGTATACAAAAGATGAAAGATCGGTACAAACGTTAGTTGTCGATAATTGGAGCCCTCCTGAAATAGTGATCTTGCCTATAAAATTTAAGTTTTTGTCTTTGTCGCAGAGATAATTGAGAGATTTTCTGCTTACATTGATAATGTATTATTTCGCATAAATCCGGGTTATATCATGTCTTGGTTTAAAATCAAACTGGCCACTGATTCATATAGACAAAAATAGTGGAATCTTCTGTCGGGGGGTGGGGGGAGATGGTGAAACAAATAAAAATACGAGGTCATGAGTAATCGCTATGCCTCCATGATTGGACATCGTTAAACGTCAACAGCTTGAATGGTCAGGTACAGACAGTAAACAAAACAAAGCATACCGCATGCCATTCACCATGAAGTGTCTCCCCGTCAGCGTATACTGCGGCTCCAAAACGATCCATAAAAACCCGAACTGTCTCACGGGAACTCTGTTTGTTCAAAAACACGACTGTATGGTTTGACCGTCTCTGCGCTGTCACGCTATTGGCGATTGAAATCAGAGACTCTCGCAATTGTACCACAAGCAAAATATGTCAAATCCGTCACAAATGGCGGCCAACCTGTTTTTTTAGATTTCAATCGAGAACTTTCAAAACGGTTTTCATTGTTTTTCGTTATGTGCTAATCTATAACCCTATGTTTCTATCTCCTTTTTCCTATATCAATTTATTATTATTTAAAAATAAGCATAACATTGCTGAGTGGGTGGGTGGTAGATAATTCGTGACATGATTCATGCAACGATTTTTAATCTCGAAATCAAAAAATGCCCGTGAAGGCTTAGGAAAATTTCTTTATTCAAGTAATCCTTTACATGATCGTTAACATTAGTCGGACAAAAAGTTCACTGAATCTTTATTTTGCGTTTTTTCGCTGTATATCATGATTTAGAATAATAATACACTTCCTGGGCAGTTCTTTGTCGGCCAACCTTATTTTTAATCGATAAACGAAAATAGGAATTACAAAACTGGTAAAAGGCCATAAAAAGTACGGTGTTCAATTAATAATCATTTAATGAATTCACGTCAACTCCCATTGTGAAAAGTTACAACAATTTGAAATTTGAAATTTGCCCTACGACATTTCAACGTAACGTTGAGAGCCTTCATTTTAAGGTGAAAATGAGGGTAAGAGGTTAAATGTTACTACACGGTTCTGAGGGGGGCTCGAAATTTGCACAAGATGGGGTTTGAGGGAGAGCCATATTTTACGGGAGATTTATTTATTTATTTATTTATTTATTTATTTATTTATTTATTCATACTTATTCCGTACAGTAGCTAATGCTATTTTGATAGAATTCTAGCGTTAGTAACATAGGATATTACACATACACACACTGCATTGTTAAACGCTAGTTTGAGTGTAGAACTTACAAGAAAATGCATTTACAGAAAAAAACCCACAATTGTGAATCCATCAAAAGTTACAAGTGATTGAGCTTTTATTATAACTAATATATATCAGGCTTACAAAATGCAGAGCCACCCTGTTTCAAGGTGACTCGACAGGGGACACTACAGTCAGACATCATAATGAGGCCACAGTTTACCTTGTCGATCAATTCGCTTAAAATCGATTAATGGACTGTCCGAGGTTGCCATGTCACAAACACTGGATAAAAACGACCTAATTATGACTGCTGTCCATAGTTGCTCCGGATCACTGTGTTTCCAGTGAGTTCGGTATGACTCGATGCCTGAAAAAAATAAACTGAAAAATAGGAGAGAGAATTTGTGTCTGTGTACATTTACGAGAAACTGAATAGTGAGGGTGATTACGTAACGCCAACCACGTTCTCTTTTCAACCCTTAACAATTGGCAATCACTCTCTCTCTCGCGTCGTTGTTTTATTAAGCAGCCTCCACCAACATAAACTCACCACGTTAACGGGGAGAACACACCGTCACAATATGCTACAGATATTGGATTATTCCCACTGACTAGTACAATTCAAGTTTAGAGAAATTCCTACCCTGTTAATGTAGGTCAAATCTAAAACCGAATGTACAATTTAAGCAAAGCTTTTTCTCTCAACTCTCACTTCCCATTTAGAATTATTTGGGAAATCACGAGGGAAGGGATAAACTGACGTAAAATCAGCCTTACAGAAGTTTAATGTACAATAAAGAAACTAAAGTCGTCTGGTTTAGCAAAAAGGAAGATCAAAATACACCAGACAAACAAACAGCGTTGAATTTTTACTGAATGGATATGACAAAAGAAATTTACATATCAAACCGTCATTAGAGTTGCCCATTACTTGCTTATCAAAAGTACGCCATTTGTTGTACCCAACACGGCCAATGTATTCATCCTTTGATGTTGAGGTTTCTATTCCACTGCTACCTTAATTTCATTCGATATATTTTTATAAGTCCCAACTTAAACCCAAGGTAAGAACAGACAGTGTTATTACGAAGGTGGTACTGCGATGGTGCAAATCAGATGGACTTGTGGGTAATTTCCAGCACATTGTCATGACTCGTTGACGAAACAGAAAACGCCCAACGCAAAAGTAACCCGGCGAGAGGCCTTTGGATTACCATCTTAATTCTTCATGTTAACATTTACCCCTATTCTCTATGTGAGTAAATAGCATCGCTTCATATTCATTTAGTTGCCTATCGTAGCGTAGATGTCCAGACCAACTTACCTGTCTTCTTGATAACGGACTATCGCTCACATAACACGATGGCTTCACCACCTGTATCAAGTTCAATGACAAAGGTAAGCGTTTAATTTTCTATGACGAGGGTTTTACTAATATAATACTCGCGACGACGCATCACCGTGTATTTCACAGATGACACATTACCACCGAAGGCTGCCGAAATTATCATAAGTCATCACGCATCGCACATTGTAAGCGTACAGTGGGCTTCTTGAATACATGATGGCGAGCTGACGTTGTTTGGACATTCTAGTATTGACCGGTGACAATAGCACTTGCCGGGGCTCTTGGAGTTGGGGATTATCAATGATGTTGACCATCACAACACAGTCAACACTGCATATCCTACAGGCTGTATAGTCAAAGGAACATTTTCATCGACGAAGCTAAATACAGTCCATTTTAAGGAAAGTACATTTCTGAGTTTTCTTTTTGCAATATTCTGCTACGTACTCCAGCGCTTTTGGTTGTCAAGTACGGCTTTATGTAACAACTCCGTGTGATGACAATGGAGTGAATATGCCGCTAGCTGACAGTGATAGACCAATGAGGTAGCACGCTGGTGCATGTAGCAAAATTGAATAGCGTTGAATAGTGTGCGATCTTCATGGTCGAACAGTGTCCCCATGTCAACGGTGAGACGCAGGCTTCGCAAATTTTCTTATTTTTGTGACTTCAATCGGTATAGTTTCCCTTTGGCTGATGCAAGAGCTACTCAAAGCAGTCAAGAAAGGGGCAAAAATGTTCCCATTGAGGCACGACCATGGCACGTGTGCTGAGGAGAAACTATACCCTCTCTATGAACATCAATGTATTTGTATTTTTCTGAGAATTGCTGCAGTGCGTATCGCTTTCAATTTCATCTGAACGACCCTGAAATTTTACCGCTAGGGTCAGTGTCTTGTTTTTTTGCCGCTTTGCTAGGCGGAAGAAGCAAGGCTAAATGGAAAACCTGTTTCCTTAGTATAACAATGACGTAACTTTCACTTTAAGGCAGTACATGTATTAGCCTCGAAAATGAAATACTTAAACTTTGGATAAAATTTTCCTGAACAAAACTTTTAACCATTTTCTTACCAAATCAACTATAAAAATCATGGGTCACCGTGCAAAATTTTGTACTAGAGCACAAATTACCCAATATTTCAAGATATTTGAAATTCAAAATGGCCGCTATCCCCGTGTTAACTCTATGAGGAAAATAACATTTTCGATTTCGAAAAACTAATGAGCCCCCATAAGTGATAGAGCAGAAAAATATTGATAAAATTTGAGAGCCCACATTCTGAGGACTGAGCAATACGCACAATGGGCAACTCAGACTGCTCGTCAAAGTACCACGTTGGTCACCAAAGAATGTATACTCGATAGCTGCTTACATTACGTCTGGTAACATGCCTTCATGAGTGACCACACAAAATATTTATAAACATACGGTCAAAATATTTGGTCGATTCTAACTGATATGAGAGCCCTTGAACATTAGCAATGTTCTCAGATGATCACAGACTTCAAACTTGAATCGAAGGCTTGTTTGCTACTTAGGTTGAAATACTCATTCAACTGTGAATCTTTCAGACTGAACTTGACCACCGTACATACTGTGTGAATCTACCCGTGCAGATTACAAATATAGGGTATGTGCATAAGAGGTCACCACTGGAAGATGACCATTGGTCTCAACACAACGAATCTTCAAATATACAGAGACTATTCCCAAAAGTTATATGATGTCAGAGGAAGAGGGTACCTGGTCCTCATTGAATTCTTATTCGTCTATCTATTCGATCGTTGAACATACATACATACATACATACATACATACATACATACATACATACATACATACATACATACATACATACATACATACATACATACATACATACATACATACATACATACAAAACACACATACACATGTCAGAAAACCACAAATTATAAATGCTAACAAATCTATGCTCTGAGCTGGTTCAAAATGTCGCCCACAAAACAGATATTATTTATCAAATTTTAACTCCGCCTAGCAACACGCATGATGGTAAGTGCCAACCATGTAAACAAGAGTGCAGAGCTAAGGGTAATTTTAACTCTTGCTGTCTGTCTGAAGATTGTAGGATGTACGAAACTTAGTTAACATGAAATTACAGGGCTTGATGCTAAAAGCAAAGCGTTATAAATAATTACAAACTAATAAAATATGTTACTTAAGTTTCATATCCTACAATCTTCAGACAGACAGTCAGAACTAAAATAATAACCCTTAGCTTTGCATGGTTGATAATATGTTTTGTGGGCGACATTTTCAAACCAGCTCAGAGCTTAGATTTGTCGGCATTCATAATTTGTAGCTTTTCTGACACACAAAGATTACGTCGTTTGCTTATGTTAGAGTAACTCGATGCTTTGTCAATGATTGACCTTGACACGTCAAAGAAGTTATCCTTGTCCGATAAACTTTGATAGCGCATTACTCAACTTCTATCCATCTATCTCGGAAGATCTCCCACGCAAATCGCTTTATTTTGCGAGGGAATACATTTCGATTTCTGCTAAAATGGTTAATATCATAATGCAATCAAGAAGACCCTTCTCTTTGACGACATTGATTAAAAGAGAGAATAAAAATTTATCCGGAGCACACTAGAAAAGAAGAATGATAAAGATCAAATCGGCTTATACCTGGCTGACAGGCTTATTAAGGGCCGTTCTGACACAGCATTTAACAACGTTGTGAACACGTTGTTATGGTAAACAACGACGAAAACCACGTGTGAGAACAGTTAACGACGGTGCTGCGACGGCGTCGATCTACGGCGTCGAATTTCGTCAGACCTGCAACGGCGCGCCGACGCAAATTGTGTGTCAGAACGGTTAACGACGGTGTAAACGCCCTCTCGCGACGACTTTTGTCCAAAACATTACCTCTGACCTATCAGCTCGAGTGCACAGTACGCATAGCTGGACTCGACACGAACCATGGAAGACAACAGATCTCTCGCTCCCATGTATAAAGTGTGAAAGAGGCTGCCCACCTAACTATCCAAAATGTTTTTTTGTCGAGTTTGTGTTTGGTTCGTTTCAAAAATGTGTTCCTACATTCTTATCCGATTGTTTGTGTTAATAAAAAATGTTTGTTTCGCCTCGGATATTTGTAGGGAAGTTTGGATTAGTGTGTACGGTAATCTTTTGTTTGTGTGGGGAAAGCTTATGGCGAGACGCAGCCGGACCTATGGTGTTACAAAGTTGATAGAGTGGCCCTTTGACGCTAGCGTTTCGAAACCGAGTGTGGTTTCTCATCAGTCGCAGTGTAGATTCTTTCCTTTGTTTGGTTTGTGAAAAATTATTTTAATGGGTTTTAGTGATCTTGCTCATCGAATAGCGAGGCAAGAATATCAATGTTTGGGTCTCGTTGTGAGTCCATTTATGCATTCCTGAGGCGACGATTGAACTGTTGAATCCGTCTGGATCGCATATGAAGGTGAAAATACAGGAGACACGCCGCTACAGTTGCGTCCTGGACATCCGCCATTGTTGTTTATATCCAACCTGTACTATAGACATATATTGAACGTAGAGGGCGCAAAACACCGGTGTTTTCCTCAAAACACCGGAGGAAATTCCGTGTATGGACATAAGTAGAGATTAAGGGTTAATCCACAGGTGTTTACCAATGAAAACCGTTAGTTACCGGCGGCGTTGGTTTGGCTAGTGGGAACACAGTATTAGTGTACTCAAGACTGTCACAGGCAGCGAGGCAGAAATGATAAACAAAGAAGTCACAAAGGTATTTTGTGACCTTGGTCTTAAGATCATGACCGAGACAAACCAGAAAATAACATAGACCCTCTTGGATCAATGAAAATAACAAATTTCTTGGATGAGACATTTAATTTGGATGACGGCAAGTTCTGTCCGTATAGTAAACCAAACAACCAAACAATGTAAGTCCTTAATCAGTCTAATCAACTGCCAACAGACTAAAATTAAACACATCCCTGACGCAATAAGCAAACGCAATACAACAATATCAAGGGTATTTTTGCTAAATACACAGGTCACTACAAGTCAACGTGTCAAGACCAACCATTCAAATAGGAGAAGTAATAGCAGAAAATGTAACATAATGTGATTCACACTACCTCACTTTCATTAAAAACTCGGACACTAACATCGACAAGAAATTTCAACTTGTTGATAAACATTTTCAAAAGGATATGTTTAGTTCTGACTGTCTCTTTGAAAATTGCAAGATTTTACACACACACACACAAACACACACACACACAGACACACACACACACACACACACACACATATATATATATATATATATATATATATATATATATATATATATATATGTATATATATACACAGATTACCTCAAGTACAAAGTAATGAAATATATTACTTAAGTTTCATGCATCCTGCTGTCCTCAGATGGATAGACTTCTATCAGAGGATTGCAGTATGCATGAAACTTAAGTAATAGATTTCATCACTTTGTACTTGAAGTATCTGTTTATTTTATAACGTTCTGCTTTTATATATATATATATATATATATATATATATATATAATATATTGTTATGTAGGTCATTTCCCCCACACTCATCATGACCTGAGTTCAATTAGTCTAGAACATTCCAAGGTCACTGCCCTTGATGACCTCACAACCTTGAATTCAATTAGTCATGTTTGGAATGTTCTGGAAAGTTGATTAGTTGTGTAAGGGAGATAATTTAGAACAGTAATTAGCATGTCAATAAAAGTTCTAGATTGTTCTTACATGCCTTTATAAAAGGGACGTGCACAGCTTCCAGTCAGACTTTTGGGATCGGTCTCTTGTGTGTTACTAAACTCCAGCAGTAGTCATTCTCAAGACTTTTCAAGACCTTCACTGTCAACGCTGGATTATACTGTGGACTTTGTGCAGCTTCAAGCCTGCAAGCCAAAGGACTGTTCATTCATTCGACTGACTGTTACAACTCTGAGACTGGAGCTTTGCCGTCCCAGCTGAGATAAGTAGTCTGTACACTTTTAAAGCTTGTACTCTATCCCTGACTTAGCAATTAGTTTTATTTTTGTAATAAAATTTGTTTAAACGTTAACTGCTGAGTTCACCCTTTTGTTCGTTTTCTCTGCACGTAACAAAATTGGGGGCTCGTCCGGGAGACGAACATTTGAGCCGTTTGACAACATTTTGCCAGCCTTTTCAAAACTACTGTATACTGTGAACTCAGCAAAATTTAATCATGCGGAATTTAAACCAGAGGAAATGGATGACCTTGATCAGGACACATTTGATTCCCTCAGAAAAAAACATTTAGTTGATTTAGGCCATTTGAGGAATCCACCTTGAAAGATTATGAGCCCGAGTCTACTTTTGAACTAAGAAAACTAGAAATCTCATGCGGAAGTTCTTTGAGAGACTGAGCAAAGCAATGTTGACTGTCAACCTTGCCAAATCTGAGTTTGGTTGGGCAAGGGTAACTTACCTCGGACATACTGTAGGACAGGGTGAGGTAAAACCTGTTGATGCCAAAATCAGTGCCATTTCAAGTTTTCCCATACCAAACTGCAAACGACAACTGATGCGCTTTCTCGGTATGGCTGGTTACTACAGAAAATTCTGTCCAAATTTCTCCACAATTACTGAGCCTTTGACTAACTTACTTAAAAAGAAAGTAAAGTTTGTTTGGTCAGAGCAATGCCAACAGGCATTTGATACACTTAAAGCCATACTGCAAAGTGCCCCAGTGTTGTCTGCACCAGATTTCATTTTGCCATTCAAATTAGCTGTAGATGCTAGTGATACGGCTGCTGGTGCTGTTTTATTGCAAGAGGATAGTCATGGTATAGATCATCCTGTTTGCTATTTTTCACGCAAATTTAACAAATCCCAGAGAAACTACTCTACAATTGAAAAAGAGTGTTATCTTTGATATTAGCTTTACAGCATTTGAAGTTTATGTTACTTCTTCAAATCAGCCAATAGTGGTTTATATTGATCACAACCCTCTTGTTTTTCTGCAGAAATTTAAAGGCAAAAATCAGAGATTGCTAAGATGGAGTTTAATGTTACAGGAGTTTAATCTTGACATTAGACATATCAAAGGCAGAGACAATTTAATTGCAGACTGTCTCTCTCGTATTTAGAAATTATTGTTGTTCACTTTCAAGAAATTTTATTGTTGTTCACTTTCAAGAAATTTTACTTTAGAGTAAAACAAAATTTGAGTACTTAAATCCTTTTCAAGATTACATTTGTAAAAGAAAGATTTTTCTTTGAAAAATTTCTTTTTTTGAAGAGGGGGTGTGTTATGTAGGTCATTTCCCCCACACTCATCATGACCTGAGTTCAATTAGTCTAGAACATTCCCAAGGTCACTGCCCTTGATGACCTCACAACCTTGAATTCAATTAGTCATGTTTGGAATGTTCTGGAAAGTTGATTAGTTGTGTAAGGGAGATAATTTTAGAACAGTAATTAGCATGTCAATAAAAGTTCTAGATTGTTCTTACATGCCTTTATAAAAGGGACGTGCACAGCTTCCAGTCAGACTTTTGGGATCGTGTCTCTGTGTGTTACTAAACTCCAGCAGTAGTCATTCTCAAGACTTTTCAAGACCTTCACTGTCAACGCTGGATTTATACTGTGGACTTTGTGCAGCTTCAAGCCTGCAAGCCAAAGGACTGTTCATTCATTCGACTGACTGTTACAACTCTGAGACTGGAGCTTTGCCGTCCCAGCTGAGATAAGTAGTCTGTACACTTTTAAAGCTTGTACTCTATCCCTGACTTAGCAATTAGTTTTATTTTTGTAATAAAATTTGTTTAAACGTTAACTGCTGAGTTCACCCTTTTGTTCGTTTTTCTGCACGTAACAATATATATATATATATATATATATATATATATATATATATATATATATATATATATATATATATATATATATATATATATATATCCTGCTGATGTCAAATCTTCATCATTCATCTTCATCATTCATATGACACAATCATAGAGACATGCATGACGTTACTTCACATGTTTGCTGTATTTATTTCCATCCGAGTGAATTTAAACTGTTTAACTACTTTTGACTATATATATATATATATATATATATATATATATATATATATATATATATATATATATATATATATATATATATATATATATATATACACACAAGAAGTATGCAGTTCGTCTGGTCCGATACAAAAATAGAGCGGAATATATAAGGGTTGCTGGAGAAATGATCGTACAATATCATCTCTACAACGTTGTTTCGCGAGTCGCGTGACTCACTCGTCAGGACACTTGACTGTATCAAACCTATTTATTAATTACCTATTTAGTCTATGCAACCAAGACGACAGAGGTAGCCTCTTTAGCTATAATTGAATATTAGTCTCTCACCTCTGAATATAATCTGTGTAGATCTGTTTTAGATAATATATCTAAAGAAATCATTACACAGTCTGTCTTGACACCTGAGTGTCAATAGCCCGATACCTGGCGAGCTGAAAAACCTTGACATCGTAAAACATACACAGATCTTTCCATATCTCGTCAAGAAATTGTCATGACAAGAAAAACGACAGACTGAAGTAGCCTCTTGAGATTATAATAGAATCTTGGTCTTTGATCCTTGAAAACAATCTGTTTACTTGCAATGTTGGCAACACGTTGCTCAATGAAAGTGAGCATACTAAAATTATTATGGTGGTGGTGATAGTCGTTTTGATGATAATGATGAGAAACGGTAGCTGTCATCATAACTATCACAAATTTGAGGATAGCATCCACCACCACCACCACAATCATCATCATCATTATCATCACCATCATCATCATCATCATCAACAACAACATCATCACCATCACCACCATCACCATCATCAATATTATCATCATCATCATCATCACCACCACCATCATCAATTTCACCATCATCATCATCATCATCATCATCATCATCATCAACATCGTTTTGATGATGAGTGCTGTTGACATCAGTATGTGGATGAATATGATGATGTGATTGAGAAAATGGGTTAGTGGACAAGTATGGATGTAGGTTGATAAGGAGACTGAAAGGTGGGCTTGTAAATAGATGATTGGTTGGTTGGTGATTAATAACCGAGGTATCGAAAAGGAAAAACATAAATGCTGCATATCGCAATGTTGAGTGATTGCATTCATATGCGGGAGTATATAATATGACACTAGCATTTATAGTTCAGTGTCAACATCTTACAATTTCTCATCTTTTATTCCAGATTGGGTCGTTTTTTGGAGTAATGTTCGTGACTACTGTGATCATTATGTCATATATTTCCTGGCAAAGCAGCAACTTTTATTCCATCGTGAGGCCAAAGTACAGGTAGGTTGGTGCCTGTATCTGTGTGTTTCCCTGATTAACTGTCGATGGACCTTTATAACTTGACAATTTAACCACAAACAGCAGTGTCTACTGTCAATGATTTGACACACAAACAGACTCTGTTATACGGCTGTGGAGGCGTGACACCATGGTGTTTGCGTTTGATGTGCGTTGTTCGTCGATCTCACACGAAGATAACGGTCGCCATTTTGGTAGGAGCACTTTTCAGAGAGGTGTTATGGTAATATACAGACAGCGACTTAATCTGTAGCATCTTTCTACCTCCATGGTAACACCATGGAGGTAACTCTGAGTAGGTGCAAAACTCGACTCCATGGTTTCAATGACGTCACGACGCTAAACTGAAGAGTCTACTCTGACTAAAGTTTCATCGCTGCAACACTTACGCCAGTCTCACAGTAAAGCCAAGCCTTGGCCTTGGAACTACTGTTTATAGTCAAACACAATAAATGAGTTCTTTCTCGTAATACTGCTAAATTTGCTTATTTTGGGTTTTTTGAATCTCAGATAAATAGGCGCAAACTTTATTGCTGCTTTTATTGTGATGAAAGACAGACAGGGTGACTATTGCGTCCATGTCGAAACTCGTTCGGGAGTGTTTGTTTGAAGCAAAATGTGCCCGAAGTAGGTAACTTTTGAAACAACAGGGCACGGTCCATCGACAAAGGACCGTGAACAGGGACAGCAGTCAGCAGATATAATCTACAAAGTTCGAATTCACCGTGAAGATCACGGTTGTTAGCTGACGCAGTAAATGCCTATACACGCGTGCTTGCTCCAACAAAGTTGAAAACGTCACAAATGTACATTTAAGTAAACTTTTTGAAAATTTGCGTATGCTGATGATAAATTAAAATTTAATCAGTCAAATGGGAAATTTTATTAGAGAGAAATTCAATTAACATGATTGGAACTAATTTGGGATAATTGGATCTTTTAAGTGTTCAAAGTTATCAAAAGTGATAGGTGCCATGGTTGAAAGTAGATATATCACAAATTACTCATGGAAACAAGTGAATTGCGAAAAGGGTAAAGTAGATGAGCTTACATTTGCTGATTAAACCAACATTAATACGATATCCAATTATCTAAATTAGTTCAAATCGTGTTAATTTTGGCTGAAAAATTATTCCACATTTTTATGTCATCTCTCCTTGTAAATACTACAACGCTCTAATTTGGTACCAGATAACTCTTAGAGGGCCAGCATCTGCAATTTGTTTGATGACTTTTTCCCAATGTGTTTGTTGTTTAATTGTCAGCTACGGTTACTTGTTCCACTCTTCAAAGCATATTGGGATAAACAATATTCAGCTTGTCAACAAGTGTGTACACGTTGAATGTAGACTGAATCATTGTTGGCAAGTGAATTAATTCTACAGTGTATTTTAAAAGTCTGAAAAGTACAGTTGTTAAGTTGAATAGTTGCAATTGGCGTTTCAACATGCTTTGGCAAGTCGATCAAGAAACTGTAGTAAACATTAAAACAACAAGTGGGAAAAATCGTCACATGTTACAGGCATTGTACACAAAAGAAGAAATCTATCCATATGACGATAGCGTATACAACTAAGCGAACCGTTTCCGACAAAACACTGACTGGCACTCAGGCACTGGGACAACTACGTTTGTACGATTCCTTACGGTACAAAGAGTAACGCTGATAACGTTTGGCATGTCTCATACCACGGTCCCTCCACCGGGACCATGCCCATACGCATAGTTTTGTAAACTGTTTGAAATACAGTGCATTGTGCGGGCGTGCCATGGTTCCTACGCCGGTCCACTGATAAACAAAGAGTCCGGCGAATTATCGTATTGTATTATATAACAGCTAATTGGAGATGGCGAGTTTAGTAATTACTTTTGTTATGCACAGATGGGAAACTGTTCATTTTATGAATTTATAGTATGACCTTTACACTAGCCACGTCATCCCGTCTTGAATAATGTTTTAAAATCTTTGCTTGGAAGGAGGAGTGAAATTTTCAATAGAATCTGCGGGTTTCTTGACAGTTTTACTCAGCTGTTATTTTCCCGAAAATTATTGATTCTAATCGATGGCCCGAGGTCACGGGGACGAGTATGTCATTGCATTTCAAAGTTGTCCATCTGGACTGTTATGCACGGCCCTGGAGGAACCATGTGCATGGTTTACGTCAAGTTCTCTGAATGATTGAGGATCATTGTTTATGAGTAAATGTGCCAACGTAAGTTTAGTTTTGACTCGCAAACTGTAATATGAGTAATAGCATTGCTAAACTCTGGTACAGATAAGGAGAAAAAGGAGAAAAACAGAATTTTCCCCTTGTCCGTGTCTGTGACTGTAGTTAAACCACGGAGATGGCAAGGATTAACAGACAAAATTGTTGCTTGACATGCCGTATGTTGTGGGTTCGAACCCGATTGAAAACTAGCCGTATTATCTCGTATATCACCACGGTTTGGTGGAAGGGCCGTGATATCACGAGGTACAGAGCGCTCTCGAAGTCATTGTTGAATTTCACGTTGATGATAGTGTACTAATTTCAAAATCCACTAACATTTACAGTTACCGTATACTCAAAAAACCTTTAGCCGGCACTTGTGCACTCCCTTGTACGTACCATATGCGTTACAGAAATAGCCGAGTCTGACAATATTGGACATCGCTCACATGGAGATTTAAAAATACTGGGCATTTCGATTATGTGTTTACATTAGAATATAAAACTGTATTCTACTAACATAATTTGGCTTCAAGGGGACAAAGCTGACTTTTATCGATGGGCGAGATTCTAACAATGATCTCATTTTGTAATTTACTCAGAAGTATATCCAGCGAAGAGGCGGAGAAACATTTCGATGACGTCGGCCATAAGACTACAGCTGCTACCACAGTAACGACAGAAGAACAGCGGGTACGATGTGAAGTGACGTTGAAAGATGTTGTCTACATATTCAATCGTAAAACGGGAAGTACAACCCTGGTCACTCTCCTTGATCGATTCGGCAGGAAGAACCGCTTTCCTCTCGCTCGGCAGGTGCTCATCCATAAAACGCAGCAATATTACGGAAACTTTTACACATACCACTTCGCCGGGAAGAATCCAGAGGGCGCTGTTTTGCCGAGTCCGCCCATAAGCAGAAACAAACGGAGACTGCTATTAGAGGGTGACAGGACACATTTGGTAAAGTTAAGCAATGATGGGTTAAAATTAGAACCAAACGTTGTCCAAACAATATACGTCTCAATAGTTCGGGAGCCATCCGCTAATTTTGAGTCGGCTTTCAGTTTTTTCCATCTCAACAGATATGTCAAACCTGTGGTGCGTTCGAATCATGTGACGGCGAATGATAGATTTGGAACTCTGGACGAATACTTTACTAAGCCCGATTACTACCGTTCGAAAATGCGTCGAGGATCGCTTAGTTGGAGCGTCGCAAGGAACGGCCAGACATGGCATCTAGGCTTGCAGCATCGTTACCATGACAATGATACCTTAGTGGAGGAATACTTTGCCCAGCTGGAGAAAGAAATTGATTTTGTGATCGTAACCGAATATTACGACCATTCTTTGATAATCTTAAGAGACCTCCTGTGTTGGAAAATAGTTGACATCCTATATATAGCCAGGAGGGTGCGAAGTGAACGAGCGCCAATGACTAAAACATTGGCGGATAAAATTCACAAGTGGAACAATGTTGACGTCAAGTTATACGACCGCTTCAACAAAACGCTGTGGAGGAGAATTGCGGATTACGGACCAGATTTTGAAAAAGACTTAGAGCAGTTTCGAAAACTCAGAGACGCAGTAACCGATGATTGTAACAGGGGCGCCACAGCTCAACTAAGTCACTCGACGCTACAGTTGCTCGCCGAGGCTGGAGAAAATGAACAGGGCACGGGAAGTTTTTGCAGAACTCTACTTGAAGGATTTTCTCATTCTTTCGTGAACATTGACTTCCACGACCATGGCCCAGGCAGTGTATCTGTGACACCGAGAGGTAAGCGAACAACAAGAGAAATCGAATACTACCTGACAGCCTTGTTGATGCAATGCTACAATTTCTGACCTTCACCACTAGTATGTCCTGAATGTTACTTTCAAATGTAAAGAAATACATCGTCAGATGATCGCTCATAAACTTGCAATGCTCTTCAGGGCACAAACTTCATGTCGTTCGTGGTTTTGTTATTGTTGTTATCGTTGTTGTTGTTGGTTGATGATGATGATGATGATGATGATATGATTTTGATAAAGATGATGAATGATGATAATGATGATGATATATTCAGTGTAACTGAATATAATATCGTTAGAAAATGTTGACAATAATGATCACCCAACACCGCCACGTGATCATCACCATCACGAGTCCTCAATCGTCATAATTATCATGATCATGGTCATCATAATCATCATCATCATCATCATCATTATCATCATCATCATCATCTTCTTCATCATCATCATCATCATCATCATCATTTTTTTTCATTTTAATCGCAATATAACGACTAAACAATATTGATATCTCTTCTCATCATAACCTTGCCTGTACCAGTGAATTTCCCAACGAATTTGTGCTCTTTAAAATTGCTCTTTTAAATATGTAGATTTATACGTTATGTAATATATGTACCCCGCGATTCTATCCCGTACAGGAGTCCAGGAACCGATGTCTATCAGACACGTGTCTAACAAACATGGAGGTCAGACTCAGTGTTTGAGGCTGAACTACGCAAAGCCCAGGCCTGCAACAAAGAGTTCTAGCGCACTGGATGTATACTTTTCTGTGAATTCTCCAAACCTGGTATTACCGGCTGCTACAATTGTCAAACCCGGAAATGACGCATATACGGCCAACTACGAGCTTTATAATGTGTCTAACCTCCAGGTATGGGGATAATTGCATATGGGTGAGAGAGAGAGAGAGAGAGAGAGAGAGAGAGAGAGAGAGAGAGAGAGAGAGAGAGAGAGAGAGAGAGAGAGAGAGAGAGAGAGAGAGAGAGATTTCGTAAAATATCGTCACTCAAGAATATTGAATTGTTTTTTTTCTACTTTTCTCCACAGGTTCTCACAGAAGCTAAGAAAGTGTACAAGAACAATTTTCAAATCCGGAGTGTCCATCTGAAGGGAGGCGAATGCTGACCCCTATTCAAAGTGCTCATGTTGTGGCTCGTATAGACCCTTGAGGATTTTGCAAAGAGCGAAAGGACTCTCAATGAAATTTAAGACAATTTTCAATGCAGAAAATGACAGGAAGCTTTTGAAAGACTACTGGAACATGAAATCTTCAAATGATCTGCCTCATACAAGGAGATCTTCTTCAAGGAGTAATCCTGTATTTGTGCGTTCAAGAATGAAGTTTCCACAGAGAGCCAACAATAAGTCTCCCACTTTTTAATGCAATACAATAGTAGAAAATGCCAAATGATGGATTTATTTCTATACACTTTGATACTTTGTCAATTTCTGGCAGCTGAATTTTTATTATTATTATGTAGTTAGTTACATGGGAGAAAAGCCATCGGATTTCTATCTTTTATCTTACTGGTGGAGGTAGCGTGTTTCGGAGATATGCGTCTCAGGATCAGACTTTCAGACTCTCATAATTTTGTACAGTTTTTTTCTGATCTCATCTATCATCACTTTTGTTGGCTCATTTTAAAACTCTTCGAGTAAGTAAAATTTTCACTGTCTTTTGTAAAAACAAAATTTCAAAAATGTATTTTTTTCCGTGGAGAGCACACAGGTATGGGAACACTTTGAATTTCAAATAACGGTAATCTAGCTAATTTGTTTCCCTTGTACCAAATTTTGCACTAAGATCCTGACTTTTAGTCTTGATTTGGAAAAAGAATTATTGAAAGTTTTCTCGTGGAAAGTTTGACTATAGTCTTCCACCAAGGTGCATTTTAACTTAAGCGTAGAGAAGAGCCATATTACGCTATCGTACAAAGTCAAGATTTCCAAGACGTAACGAGAAAAATAACGTTTGCAAGTTATTTGGGCCGTTAAGTCAAAGTTTGTAACAATATCTTCTTCGAGAGTTCTCTTTCTTTCTTTAAGTAGCAGGGTTTTCGCGGAGACAGTGAAGTATATGTCAAAAAAATCTGAGGTCTTCATTGAGACCTAGCGATTGCTAACTATTAGAATATTTTTCTAAAGTACGATCATGCCGAGATTCCCTTTCAAGTCTCTATATATTTTGTCCATTTCCATCGTCACATTCACAGCACGATTTGCTTGGAGAGTGAGTCATCTATATGTGAATGAAATTAATGGAATTCATGAGGTACTCATTTTGCATACATAAATTCTTACGTATATCAAAACATTATAACCAAAACAAGGGGTAATGTGCCCGAGGGTAGGTGACCATTTACCCGACTATTATGACTGTAATTTTTTATGACATGTCTTTCTTAAATGATTTTCTCTGATAATTGTTGAGTTTATATCAAAATGATCATCATTTCGATGCCTGTACACGAAATCCGTTAAAAATAAGAACTGACGATTTTCATCATCGAACAGCGCATTAATATATTGAAACTGTTATGCGGTTTATCGAATTGTTAATGCATAATTCTATGGAAGCAATAATTCCTATGTAAAACATGTAATTCAATCTTTCATGAATCTCGAAGGTGTCAAGCTTAAGGTGTCAAGCTTAAAGTAGACCCGGTTCACTTTCAGTCAAGTGGTGACAAGGTGGCCCTCGACGTCATCAACCAGTTACCATTGAATCCCGCCGAACGCACGATGTTCGATATACGAGGCATGTAATAAAATGTAAAGCTGACCTACAACATTTACATAATAAGCAGATACCAGCAGATACTGGATCAGACAACCCGCAATTTCTTATTGCAGTAGAACTTTAACGCTTATTAAGCATCACAGTAAGCTTACTATATGTGTCATAATTTAAATAATTTAAATTTGAAATTTCTGTAGGTCAATAAACTTTGTGATGTTTAGACATTGACCTCTCTCGCTGTCAAATGTATTTTTAACAGTTTATTCTCAGTAAGTGACATATCTAGGGAATCCGATCTTTACTGTTGTTTATGGGCTAGATTACATGTAATTCTTGCATAAAAATGTGTTGCGTTATCTATTATTATCTTGTCAAGAGGCGGCGCACGTACATGGGAAATGCACGTTATTTTTGACAAGTGAATTCAAATCAATACGGATTGCTAATTTTATCGTTGACAGTGTACAGGTGACAATTATGTAGACTGTGTTGACAAGCTAAATACTTTGTATTGTGACATGCTTTTAGACAGTCCAGTCTATATTTTGAGACTTGAAGGTGTACAGGAAACACTAATAACCTTATGATTATAAGGTATCGCGTGACCTGTAGAAATTTGCTAGTATTCCGATGTTTTACTCATCTGTGATAGGAAAAGGAAACTGCACGAAAATGGAAGGGCCAAGTAAATAAACAAATACAAATGAACACAAATAAAAAGATAAAAAAGAAACAGACAAATAAGTAACAAATAAAATAAATAGATTGTAAATAATTGTGGGAAATTGTCTTTATTAACTCGCATGGTCACCAATCTTTATAACTTTTACAACTTTTCTTCAAAGTTTCTCCTCGATTCAAGAATAGTACTTACAAAAACTAACTGCCTGTCTATTTCTTTCAATTTATTCATTTCGTTATGATGATTTTTCCCAATATGCTTGCCATTCAGTCAGCAATTTGATGAGTTTGCCTTGCATTTCGTGAACTATGTTTACAGCACAATTTGCTAAAACAGGTAAAGGAAATAGTTATATCGTTCAGTGAAGGAAAAGTCTTCCAAAAATGTATCCAAGGCATCCTGGAACATGACATGGCTAGCAAATTTACTATCTGTCCCTGAAATTTGCAATTTCCTGTTCGTTTTCCTTCTGTCAGACCCTACACAGCCGATTGTATTGGCAAAGTCATACAATACTTACAATGTTGATGTGCGCCCTCTGATGAAAATTCTAGCCACAGTCCCTCATCCACTGGCGCACTCAGACGCTCTGCAATGTGTCCGGTTTGCGCCCTCACACACTATATTGAGCAATGTAGGGTGAGTCTACTCTTGAAAACATAGAATACCATGCACCTGTGCCAGCAGGCAACTTTGTTGTTATCAGGGTTGATGAGGGCGCCCTTGGACATGCAGCACCGGAGATGGATGGCAGGGATGACCTTTGGGAAAGGTGCCATTTTCTCCCTTTCCCACCTGTGAATTTTCTATTAAAGATACAAATATCTCACATTTAAACGCGGTGAGTTGTTACTTTTTTATACTTCTTCGAAGCGTTCAACTCTACTACTATCTTTAATATCACTCATACTATCACTAATTTTGATATGTAAATTATATCTCGTGTGATCACTTCGAGAACTCCATTGATATTTTCGATCCGGTCGGAACTCGTTTTATGTATTGTCTTATTGAAGCAATGCCTTTTTAGGTAGTGTTTAAAGCCCCATGCTCATGACTGTAGCATTCTCTGCTTTTATGCACCAGGACATATCAAGACACGGGAGAAGATGTATCTTGGGTGAAGGCTAGTGTAACTTGCCTGCCTAGAAATAAATAAAACGTAGAGAAAATGACTCTCCATACAGTTCTCTAAATGAAGAAGATCCCGAGTACTTGGCAAGTCGAACGAGTAAATCCTAATGACGCTGTATAGAATTCCTCTCTTTTCCATCATCCAGGGACACGCATACTTTATTCGTTCGAGCCGAAATTAAATCACAAAATGCATTTAACTAAGGGACCGTTGGGAGTGGTTCGCCAAAGGCAGCCTCCGGTTTAGAGGGTCATGGGCCATTACGGAAAGTCAACTTTATTCTAGTGGGCCACCAAAGGTGTCCGCCCATTAAGAGGGTCATGGGCTATTACATACATAAAGTCAATTTATTGTAGTGGGCCGCCGAAGGTGGCCCGCCGGTTAAAGAGGTCGATCATGGCCGTTGCACGAAGTAAACCTAATTGGAGTGGTCTGCCAAAGGCGTCTGCCCGTTAAGAGGGTCATTGGTAATACATAAAGTCAATTTATTGTAGTGGGCCGCCGAAGGCGGCCCGCCGGCAAAGAGGGTCGATCATGACCATGGCATAAAGTGTACATTATTGTAGGTATTATGTTTTTGAAAATGTGGTGACCCCCCTTTCCTACCAGTGAAAAAGCGATGACCCCCCCCCTTCGCGGATTCCAAATTAGGATGACCCCCCCCGGATTTTGCCGGCCCCCGGCCGTAAAAAACTGAACGGTTCCTAATAACCCTTCATGTCTCTGAGAATGCTGAGGGTCATCCCAACGTTAAAATTTTCATAAAAAGCAAATATGTACACTTTGTGTTTCCATTCGAATTTGAATATATTTTAAATGTTAACAATCACTCGAGTTTTTCTAAAGTGCATTTAATTTATTTATTGGGTTGATATCTAAATTCCACGTCAATAGAACTGAACTGATCGAGTTTCTGAGTATTTGACCACCGTTAGCTGAAACTTTCATGTACACATTCCTCTGTTTTTCCTTTTATAAAATACAGCGTCTCGCTCTACGCCCTCAATGTTCACATTCTCACCTCAATTTTTGTATGTGTGCAATATCAAATGTCAGTGCTTACAAATTACAATATGAAGTAATGTAACTGTCATCCGACCAGGACATAAATAATGAAAATGTGATAAAAACGACAGCTTTTGTTCCTAATAGTTATACTACTACAAGGTATTATGGGACTCAAAACTTCAAAGAAAAGGAACAATTATTGCGGTAGACGCTGGCAATATCATTTAAGAGACAGTCTTCCTGGACACGCACTCGTATGCACAAGATTCATACCCGCCCTATGAACAGAAGTGTACTTGATGCTACGTAAGTTACGGCAATAGTTAAAATTGAATGAATTTCCCTCAGTGACCTTCTCAATATATGTATACCCTGTTATCCTTTCCGTTTTACGTCACCATGCCCTTAATTGGAAACTGCAAGTGACCTTATTTGGAGTTGCTGATTGTAATCAAGACAGTGTCGTTGAATTGCCACGAAATATTATGCAAGGGAAGTTTGTTGACAACGAACATTGAGTTAACAAGTACTCCCTTTGAAATTAATCCTATAGTACACAATGACATGTATGTTGATCATTTAGAAATATGTACTGAATTTCCTCTCGAACTTTGTCTAATGTGGACTAAAATCTTTCAAAACATAGTGAGTTAAAGTGTGTGAAAGTTTGCGTTTACATTCACGTTAGATTTTATAGACAATTGTCCAAGGAAAGTTATGTTGAGAACTTTTCATCCGTTCTGATACTAACTTGACGACTAAAATTTCATTTGACCAGATATATTCTTGCGATATTTACAATTTGTAATATTTGTGATAAATTTGTAATAAATTTATTTGTAATAAAATTCATCGTTTTGTTGTAGTCTATTGTGAATAACCCTTTGACTTGCACCTCGACGATTAACAATTGCAACTGAAATGTACTCTGACACGAATAGCCGCGCATCAGGAACCTATCTATAACCGACAGCTCGGATGAAAGGAACGGAGGACGCAGGCTGTGTTATTAAAATACCGTTGTAACAACCAGTGGATTGATTGAATCTGAGTCTGAATTCTTGGCATTTTTACTTATGAACAACCTAGACTACTTTTAGCCACTTTTGAAACTGTTTGAACAAGATTAATCGAGGAATTCAAAGAAAAAGGTACAAGTTTGCTCGACACAAGGCAACAACACTCCAGATGGTCAAGTTGACTGTCACAGTTAACGTAGGATCAAAGCAATGACGACCCTCACTGTCCATTGATATCAATGGAATTCAGATGTTACAATCTATGTTGTCACATGTTTCAAAAGTTGAACACCTAATTGACGTTATTGCAGGTTATCACCATTACACACTGTTCAACATGCAAAGTGACTATATGCCAATTTCACATATAATAACACTCATCAAGACTATAATGGACCTAATTTCATAATACATTGTATGTTCAATGTCCCCTATTCAGTCCTACCCAAAGTCCAGGTCAATTTCCTCCTACAAAGTTTTTCTGCCTTAGGCTGTCATGAAAATAAGCCGAGTCCTTGCACCACATGCTGCGCAACGAACAGAAAGGAACTTGTGGTGACTATCAAACACCCGGCGGTGGCACTGTCGGGGGAAATGGGTATTCATGCGTGTTCCCAAAATCACGGGAAAGGGGTGTTTTTATTGTCTATCACGGGTCCGTGAAATCGAGAAAAGGGAGTACCTTTCCAAAGACCTGGTCTAAGAAAGGTTTGAAATATCCCAGGAAATCATATCAGACACCCAAACTTCACCAAAAGTTTCATTATGCGTTTTCTATACTTTGATCATATTTAAAGCTGTGATTTGAATCTCGTTCGATACGATCCCAGCTCCCCCTAAAATATGTTCCTTTATTCTGGTTGTTAATTTGTTGTGTATGTTTCACCGGTAAAATTTTATGAGTTTAACACTCCTGTTCAACTCAAGTTAATGATGTGTTAATATATGTGAAAACAATATCATAATTCAGCATTGACCTGACTCTAATATTATATTTCCCTCTCCTGGATTTTGTAAATAAGGAGTTATTTTGGTCTTATTTTCTCCCATATTTCTCAAAATAAGGGGACCTTTTTGTTGAAAAATCCAAGATAGGGGTATTTCAAAATTTTGTGAAACGAGCATGAATGCCCATGCTCTCTGAGAGTGTCACCGCCGGGATCAAACACCGACCGGTGTATCTAAAGGAATTCTGTGTGTGAATGCGTCATGGCGTCGAAAGCACATCATCTCGACCCTGTCAAAAGCAATAATTATAAAACGCCACATGCTCATTCCGTGTCGCGATTCGCCAGAATACGTCACGTGACGAGAAAATAGATATGTCTAGTCCCTACTGAATCCACAAAAGTGACGTCAGAGGGTTTTTGGAAAGCTATTTCCTAGGGAAATAGTTTTGACCAAATTTTGGAAAAGTGCCCGGTCACGTGACCGTAGTGTCGTCTGCAGCTTTGCAACAATGGCGGATGACTAGAATGTGATGTGCGTCCGGGACTGAGCGACGAACCTCTCTCTAAAAACAGATTTTTCAACCTTCCAGAGCGTAGGAACTTGATCAGCTCACCAACGAAAAAGATTCAAGTCAAACCAAGGATGTCGCTAGGTATGCTTAGAATATTTTTGAAAGAAAGTGGTACCACGTACTACTTTAACAGCTGTGAAAACTTCGCAAAGTAAACTTGTCGTGGCAATGAATTGATGCCGTGCAAAATATCAAAACACATTAAAAACTATAACACAAAATTACATAAGGTGTGTTATAAAACAATTATTCGCGGCTATAGCGCCCGTTCATTACCCCTCACGGCCGTATGTTACCAGAAACCACATCGCTATGCCCCTCGGTCTACGGCCTTTGGAAATAGCGATGTCTTTTTGGAAACGCTCGACCCCTCGGGGTGATAAACGGAAATAGCCCTCATGACCAGGTAATAGGTATTACAATAGCAGCGTACATCAAACTCATTACTTGTACAGATCTGGTTCTATAGATATGCGCAATATGTTTCTCGGTTCTGGTCTCTCTAATTGTGGTTTCTTTTTTTGCTGTTTATCATGTATATTTAATTCCTCATCTAGTTCGGAAAGTATTTCGGAGAAGTCATCAAACAATGAGGCATCTAGCCATCGAAAGAACGGATCTCCACTTTATGCTTTTATAGTGCATGATAATTTCCAACGGGCTGTTCTGACTTGTAGCAGTTTGAAATAATTCTGTTACTGTGTCTTGGCAAAGCCCATAGTCCAGCGATAATAGTCGTGACTGACATTGAACTCATGGTGGAATTTCAGAGAGCGACATTATACAGAGGGTAGACACAATGTATTATTTTATTTTATCATTATTTTATGGAGCCTTGAAAAGAAGAGAAGTACACACACTCAGTGCCGATATAATAAAACAAACTTAACAAAAAAATATAAGAAGCAACAGCTTAAAATGAATAAGACAGCCTTAAATTAACTTAAAGGTGAAATGAAAAAAATAATTTTAAAATTTGGAAAAACTATAGCATTTTGTTTATCCTACCTCACATATGCTCATTATTTTTCGGCGATGCAAAAAAGTAATCGCATTTCTCGAAAATGTAATGCTGATCAGGAACAGTTGAAGGCTCCTCCTCGGGCAAGTCCCCAGCTAGATCGGATAGCTGTTACGATATCGAACGATCGCGCACAAAGGTCCATACAGAAACGTCGGCGAGAGGAAATTTTAAGCAGGCCGGCCCATCCCATGTTTTCCCTTTCCTTATCTATTACTTTTAACTGTGATACTGGTATTACATTTTGTATCATTGTCGATCGCATGTACAATTTAGTCATAATTTTAAAATAAAATTGAAATGTAGGCGAAAAAAAAAATCAGACTCAGTCGTGTTTAGCTTTTACAACTGCAAGTTTGTTTATTTTACAGTCAAGTGAATTGTACGGAAACACATCCCTTCTGTGACAGGAATAATAATTGTATTTTTCATATTTAGGTAGTTAAGACCATTATGTTTTCAAACACAAAGTAATGAAAATTTTAATAAATTTAGAGTCCCATAATCCTGCAAAATTAGGCTCGTTTTGCATCGCTGCATGCTGCGGTTTAGAACACGGACCGCAAAAAAGTAGTAAAATGTGTGACATGAATGCGCCAATTTGTGAGAACGCGTGCATGTACTGTGTGCAGGACACATGAACAAGTACAGTTTTCTTTGAGTGTCAGAGGTAAGGTGTAGAATCTTAATATTATGATCTTTTTTGGATGGTGTGATGGCCCTGAAAAGGGCCGTTTGGTTTTTGATCATCTGATGATAAGATCTATAACGCTTAAGTATCAGCTCACTGAGCGACATTTTGCATGGCTCATATGACGTCACTAGACGCCCTCTGATGACGAATTTGAGAAATCGATTAACAAAACTGATTCTGGGTCAGTCTTGCAGATCAAGAATTTGGCGAAACGAAAAGGTGGTTTTTAGACGTTTTCTTTCCACTTTTTCGTCTCTAATCTTCTTGTACATACTTAATACGTGGAAGAGGGTAACTTTTTGGCTATTTTTTTTCTTTTCATTTCGCCTTTAACGGGATAGACGTTTCACATGTTTGACAGATTTGCCATGTGTTCCCATATCTTTCTCGTATAGACAACCATACTTCTCAGCAAGGTCCAGAATTACAATCAGAACTCTGCTTGTTCCTGTTCTTTCAATTTGTTCCGCCAGCCTGGAAGCAGAAGTACAACTGTCCAAAACTCGTTCCGTTTGCTTGAAAGAGCTCGCCACAGGGGTGCCATTCCATCTGTTTGTTACAATTCTTGGAAGCCGGAATAAAGAAAAAAAGGCCAAACTTTCGTTCTGTCTGCTTAAAACAGATGTTGCCATTCGATATATCTGTTTTTTTTTCCTAGTTGTTTGTGAAGCGAAAGTAAAGGTAAAATTATGCCAAAATTCGTTCTGTTTGCCTGAAGGTGCTCAATACGGGGAAAACTCAGTGTCTGTTTGCTTGTGGTATCGTAGTCACCCTTTAGGTCACTTAACCGTACTCGTCTTCGCAAAGGTACTACTTTGACCCTCAAGGTCATCACTTTAAATTCACTGATTTTGCTCTATGTTTGCAATTATTAGCATATCAGCAACGTGCTTCTACTTGGCAACAGAGAACTGTACATGAGTGCAGACACGATGAGTTTCCTCACCAACATGTCGTGTCCCTTCAGCAAATTGATTAATGCTCTCAATTTGTATTCATTGTCCCACAAAATGCCATACTGCCGGAGCTTTAAAACAAACCGTTTATAAATAATTTAAATAAAAAACTGGATTTCAGCTTTGCAAGTTTCTGTTTGCAGAGGAGCGCTTAGTTTGAGGTACGCAATCAAACGGTTCAAGTAGTAGCCTAAACGTTGTCCGATTTAGACTGTGATGGACACTTTTAATTTTGATCGTGTAATATTCAGAGGCGTCGTGAATTTATGTGGTCTTACAAATAAATATTGTCCTAGTCTAAGAAGGAATTTCAAAATTGTTATCTAACTGAAGCGTCTATTACAGTCCATGGTAAAGAGAGGACCTCCGCAAACCTCCTTAATAAGAATGTTTTTGTACAACCTGTTGAACAAGAAAGTTAATACAGCCAAGTTTATTTGTTTATAGGTTGTGGCATTGGTTTATTTAATTGTCAGGTGATGTAGTCAACTGCATGTGCGTTTCCAGGTTAGAAAGTTGATCAGGACTCAGAAATTGTAATTTTTTTCACTACTTTGCATGGTACGTAGAATAAGCCCACCGAAAATAGATGACGGTAATATCAATATCAGTGCACCACTTTTCAATCGACTGGTTGTCAAGAGGGCGATTTCAGCTTCACTAGAGAAGAAGGGATGTAGCCGAGTGGGTTCAATTGCAGACTTCGTTGAATTGGTAGGTGAGACAGTGCCGAGGGTAGTGAGTTCGCGTCAAAATCACTGGATTTCCTCGTGTGCATATCAGAAAGATAAAGAATCGCTATCATTACAAAGTATACTCGAGGGTCTGATTTTGGATCGTTTAATTATGAAACTGGCATTTCTGTAATACATACCAGGACACAGTACTGGAGATATCCCATGATTCATTATGATTTGTAGATTGGGACATTTCGCAGGAAGTCTACCGTGACCATATGTGTGGACGAGTGCAGCCTAGTTTTAAAAATTCTGAAAATGTGCTTTTAAACACTCCATCCTTCTCAGATTTAAACATTTTCAACAATTTTGCTTGATTTAGAGAGGATATAGCATTTTCGTAAAATTTTCCACAGATTGTGTCCTCATCCATACAGAATAATGTAACGGGAAGTGGGGAGACTAGTAACTTTTTTGGGAGAAACAATGGAAAAACAAAGGAATTGTTTTGTCTCAGAGATTGACCTCTCCACCTTGTCGAAACTTGCTTTACAAAAGTATGGCCTTTGTAGTAGGTTGTTTAATCGTTCTTTTGAAATTTTTAGTGAAAAATCTAAACGTACTTTTACAAATACATATAAACATCCAATAATTACCTGGAAAAATTCAGATTCTTTGAGCAAATAGATATTGTAAGTATATTCTTATTTTGAAGTAAATGAGCCTGAAGAAGTGAAAGAACAGAAAGTTTTGAGGCCAATATTCATTTTTGAAATACTGATAAAATTATTAAATGTTCGTTTATCACGCAACATCTTCAACAATCTCAAATGCCGAAATCGTCTAGCATTTGATAATTTTGATTCACTGATTCCTAAATTATTATAGAGTTAGCCCTTAAAATACATGTGCATTCATACATATGTAAACATCATCGACAGACATTCAAGGCATTGTATCGCACCTACTTCAACGTTACGAGAATACCACTTTCTGCAATGTACATACTAAATATTTAACAAATGTTTCAGAGCATATTTTCTTTTCTGTTCACATTTTAAATTTTATTGAATATAGCAATGTACTGTAACAATATTATAGTTAAGTTATAAAGTCAACTGATAGGATCTTACGAATTAGTTTTGTGTGGGCCGATACTTCAAAATGTTGAGATTGATTGGGTAAACCTCTTGTACAAGACTCGAATCCATATAGCTATACTAATTAACCCATATTCAACCAGTAAGTATGGAAATAATATTCGACCATGGTTTATATAGATTATATGTTCATCAAGTATGCAAAAGCAAATGAGATGTGAGAATTTTAACACGTACTTTTCCAGCTAATCAAGGATGCTCCAATAATGGCACTTTAGAAAAGGAAATGTGCCAAATTATCATGATATTGCGTGTTTGCTTCTATTGAAGGAGTATTCTAATGGTGAAATATCGGAAAGTGAATCATTCATATTAAGAGCGCCAACCAATCACTTATTAGCAACGAAATCATACATTGGAAATCGGTTTCTTGCGAGCTGCACTAATATACTGAGTAATATAAATTTCTACTCGTCCTTAAAAACCAACAATAGAGGTTTGTCTTCAAAATGGATGAAACGAATCCACAACTCTTGGAAGTTTCCCATTGTTTTTACCTTTAGAAATTACTAAGCATGTTCCTCTTTGTCCCCTAAATGTTCACATTTACATATCAGAGTTCCGAAGGGTAAGAAGAGCTGCATTTTCGACTGACTTCTCAAGAAACAAGTACTATCCCACCAAATATATTAAGTCGTGGAATGACGACATTGAGTTCATTTGGAGCCTATGTGATCATCTCTACCAGCATGAGGGAGTCTACACCATAGCCTATCATTGGTTCGGTGATATCAATGTCTTTAGGTGACTGAAAGATCGTGTGGCCGAGTTTCTGTTTGATCATCTTCTTTAAGTCTTCTGTACTTGTTCAGCGGTGTAACACAGAAGGCAGAAACATATCACTTTTACCATTAAAATACTTCAAAGTAAATATTACTCTCAACTGACATATAGTGTATTTTATATATTGGTACACAAAACCGCAACAGACTAGCTTGAAGCTGTCTTATACCTAAATAACCCCTAAAAAGACAACAAAACTATAAAACAACTTTGCATGACATAACTTTTACATAACTTTTGTTTATACTGAGTATCCTTGCATAAACGATAATCTACTTACGATAAACTGTTCACTGTCAGATTTTTTGTCACTGTTTATGACCGTGTTACTGTGAGTGGACGATGTGGGGGGCCATACCCGCCCGGAGATGGTCCCTCCCATATGCACATTATGCAAGCTCCAAGCTTGGCGCTTTTTTCCATGATTCAAATTACATGGGCAACTTCCTGTACTATTTTTATCAGTTTTTGTAAAAAATCTTGCGAGTTAATAAATGGAGAAAATAGCTTTTCCGGGGTAAGTGACCACAAAGCTAGCACATAGTTAAAAATCATCCTTGGTGAACTTCCCCTTTAATGGATCAAACCGTAATTAGAATACCTTATGGTAAAAATAACCCATGCGCAAACGTGCACAGAAGCACGTGCACGTGTGTTTCTATACGTGTAATACTGAGTCTAAACACAGAGTACACTACACAGAGTGGCAACACCTATTGTTTAAGGCGTGAAGCGGTTACGTAAGCAATCCATGTTTGCCTCGCCTCACGAAGCTCTTGGCTCTCTTTTCCGAAGAGTGCCGACCATGCATCCTTCGGTAATTTTCGGATTTTCACCAATTGTTAAGCGAAAGTACGTTCGACAAAGTTTGTGTGTTGTTGTCGTTGGTGGGCTGATCGGAATTGAGGTGCTGGCAAAAACGGGAATGTTTTGAGCTTCAGGAAAGTGGGTTTTACCATTTTAAAAATTCCTCTCATATTTTTATGAATATATAATGAGTGTGTTTGAATCAAATTTGAAAGTCTTTTATCGATACTGTCTGGTTTTACTCAATGGTTTACGGTCAGTCATACCGTCTTTTACACGTGCGTCAAGAAAGGACATGTTTATGAAACTGCTGGCGTGTTATGTTTTGATTGGCGTGAAGCAGTGTTTCTGGCCTGAGAGCTCACAAAGTAACTATGGTTGCTACGCGACTGGCAGTACGATGCCATCTCGTCGTATGTTTCGCATAATCTCGTGTAATTATCAACCACAAACAAAGCCTCCAAAAAGTTTAACACCTTTGAAGCTCATTTTAATATGAAAAGCCAATAGTCTACCGAGACGACCATGGAACAAAAGGCATGCAAGTGTTGCCACTCTGTCTATGTTACTCTGTGGTTTAAAGGACACCTTGTATACTTTTTATTCCGAAATGGAACCATAAGCATTACAAAATACGATCAAATTGAAACTGTATTTAGTTTTCTTTCCAAACTTTGGAGAAATGAGAGAAATGGAAACAAGCTGTCAAGTAGATAAACAAGTACATATCTAAATTAATCTTGTTGGATGTAATGGCGTGAAAAGGGAAAAAACTTATTACATTTAACAAAATAGAAATAATGTTCTCAAGATTACATTACATATATAATATACTTTCAATATACAAACTGATATAAAACACTTCAAAGCATGTAAAGAAGGACACACTTGCATTTGAAATTCGCATTAGTTTCTCCGTTAAAATGTAATGACTTTTTGAGGTTATTTTAAAATACCACGTTGAACTCGAAAGATTAGTGACAAGTTTATACTCCATTTTCGATTGTTTTCGATTCTAATAAATTTGTCATGAAGGAGACCTTATCAGACCGTTGCATTTCGGAACGATTATTTCCGAAATTTGAAAAGCGGTACTCAAAGGCAAAACTTCAGTTCTCCAACATTCTGAATGTCCGAAGATGACATCGTTGAGAAAAGCCAAATTAGGTAACTGAAATACAGATGCACAAACCACGGACAGTTGGATCCTTTTGCTGATCAGATATTGTGCGTCGCTGATTGGACTGATTCCTCTGCCGCTGAAGTAACTTTTAATCTGTTGAAAAGATGAAAAGCACATGGCATCATTTTTTTTGCAGACATGCGCAATGAACTGTTTTCATGTCTTCTATCTGAGATCTACCGAAATTCGAAAACAAAAATCTGAATAAATCATGCTATATCTGTTTTAGGAATGATAATCTCAGTTGACTCAGAATTGACATTCATAAAATCGTGTGTGACCGCTAATTATACTTTAAATTAATACATTAGGTCGAAAGTGCATTTGCTTTCTCGAACCGTCAAATCGAAACTACTCATCACACAAAAGTAAGGCAATCAAAGTAATTTTTGATTTTGAAAAAATATATGATTGTGATCCTACGAGTTTCATTGATAATACGTGATTGTGCAGAAAAAATTCTGTTGTCTATACTCACAATTTAGCTTTCCATCAATGGAAGGACTACGTTCTTTTCGACTGCTTTTTCTAACAATACGGATGTACTGATGCCACCCAAAATATCAAGTTGTGAGATTGTGACACCAAGTTCCTTTGATGCCCATGTAACCATCTCTGCCGCCATGAGGGAGTCTACTCCATAGTCTATCATTGGTTTGGTGATATCAATGTCTTCGGGTGACTGAAAGATCATCTGGCTGAGTTTCTGTTTGACCATGTTCTCCAAGTCTTCAAGAGAAACTTGGGAGTCAGCTTTGTTCAGACTAGCATCATCCATTAAATGGCAAAATTTCAGGTTGGTTCGATGGGTGAAGTTAGCTGCTGCTGTCCAGTCCTTGTGAAAAAAAATCAAACATTATGATAGATGGATTAATACTCTCCCTCTTCTATAAAAATTCTGTAAATTCCAAATGGGATTCGAACTCAACGTATGGCAGCAAGTCAACCCTCGAAGACACTACAGTCAAAATCACTAGGCTAAATCCAAATCCTAAAAATGAGTGGTTCAATAACCGAGCTAAAGGAAATATTGTCAAATTTTTGTCTACTATTCATCTTCATGAAATTTTGTACAAAATGCATCGAGGATATTGAGATATTAGGCACCACACATTCTATTGTTTCCCATGAATATGCTCTTCAAAAGCGGCTGTGTAAAGCCTGTATATAGGCTGCCTACACACAATGATTTGTTTGGAGTATATGATACTTGAAATACTAATACAGTATCTTCTTAACTTCAATGTGACAATGTTTTCTAATCTAAATGTGCCATTAGTATGATTAATAAGCGAGCCATCAATATATCTATAGCTATGTGCAGTGAAATATAATAATTGTAAGATAAAAGCCTCTCACCTGGTTTGCAAAACACACCACTGGCTTTGTATACCCATTCAGAAGCCTTCCCAGAAATTCAGTAACTTCATTGATGTGAAGTGTGCAAAATCCTTGGCTTTCCAGAACTTTGATTGTGTCTGCTCGGCCTTCAAGGTATCCTGCACCTCTTACAGCGCCCATCTGGAGTGACAGTGCTGGTAGGCCAATTTTATGTCTGTATTCTGCCAGGGCATCAAGTGCTGCATTTGCTGCACAGTATGCTGGTTGTGATGATTGTCCTCTGAGAGTTGTAACTGATGACATCAAGAGGAAGATGTCCAACTGTTCTTCCTTTGTCAGTTCATGTAAATGATAGGCACTTTCAGCTTTACATCGCATCACAATATCAAATTGCTCTGGTGTCAAGTCCGGCAGAAGAGTTTCATCGACCACTCCAGCCAGGTGAAAGACACCTCTTAGTGGTGGAATATCACTAGAATTCAGCTGGTCAAGGATTCTTTGTATACTATCATAATCAGATACATCAGCCGCAAAAGTATAAATTTCAACTCCTTTACGCTTCAGGAACTCTAGTGTGCGATGAGCAGCAGCTGACTTTGCTTCACTCCTGGATACCATCACCAAATGTTTTGCTCCCATCTTTTGCATCCAGCGAACAAGAGCTTGACCAATACCACCAAAAGCACCAGTTACAAGGTAAGTTGCCTTTTCATGTAATATGTCACCATGAAGTTCGAACTTGTCCGGAACGTATTCACCTATTTCAAAAACCACTTTACCAATGTGCTGTCCTTTCGCCATCGTTCTAAATGCTTCAAGGTAATCAGCAATGTGGAAAACGGTTTTAGGGATTGGATTCAGTTTTCTTTCTTCGAAGAGGCGTACAACTTGTTCCAGTGTATACTGTACGCCATCATGGTCCTGTTGAAGCCTGATGTCAATCTGACAGGAGAGAAAAGACTTGTTTTCAAGGAAGGTCTTCATATCTAGCTGTGAATTTTCCAAAATGTCGCGTTTCCCAATTTCACAGTATCTTCCACCTGGAGCAAGTGAAGCCAGCCCTCTTTCCATCAGTCTACCATAAAGAGAATTGAGAACGACTTTACACCTTTACCATTTGTCCATTTCATGACGTCATGATAAAACCTGTCAGATCTGGAATCTGTGACAAATTTAATGTCCAATTCATTCCTTAGGTAGGCGCGTTTTTCCTCTGATCCGGCTGTGCAATGATTATTGCCCTTTGCATCTTTGCAATCTGAATGGCAGACAAACCAACTCCTCCACATGCTGAGTGAATAAGGACAGTCTCTCCCTTCCGTAAATTTGCCCGTTCAATCAAACTGTGATAAGCAGTTGTAAAAGCTACACTAATACCCGCACTATCTACCATGCTGAGATGTTTTGGTTTAGGAATCACGAAACGGGCATCACTGATGACATGAGAGGCAAAACTGGTCTTGGCGAAGGCAATCACTTCATCCCCAACCTGAAGATGATCCACTCCCTCGCCAACTTCTTCAACCACACCAGAACACTCAAGGCCAAAGCGATACCTTGTCTCATCAACTTCTAGTCCTTCCAGCATACCATGAGCCATCATTACATCCTTAAAATTGAGCGCTGCAGCATGGATCTTGACCACAACTTCACCTTTCTTTAGTGTCATATTTGGCAATGCACAGAATCCCATGTCATCTAATGACATTCCTCTTCCATCAGCATGAATGGTTTGCTCAAGGCGCCAGTACTTGAAAATTTTGGAATCGATCTCTGGCTTTGGAGCATTGATGATTCTTTGGCACAGAATACTGTTTCCTCTTATTACAAGTGTTCTTTCTGGCTGTTCTTTATCACTAAGGATAGTGCACAGCATTTGGGCATTCTGCTGAAGGGACTGTTGAGAATCAAGATCCACATAGTACACACAACCAGATTTAATATGATTGCATGCTGACCCAGCAAGCCCAAATGCAGCATGCGACCACATATTTCCTTTGTCTTTGTAAGCTCCATGTGTGATTATGTAAATGCTGCTAATGGCATCTTCATTGTAGTCCATGGCTTTCAGCAGCTCAAGAAGAAAATGAAGCTTTGCATCCCATTCTCCACACCAGTATACAACATCTGTTAGTTTGTTGGTGCAGAGAACTTTGATGTCATCAATGCTTGGATTCTCTATCCGAGTGCAAGGCTTCTGCATTGAATTCTTCAGAATCATCTGAACTGAGTCATCATTACATCCAAGTAAGAACCATCGACTATCAACATCATCTACCATATTCCCAGGGTCTGGAGGTGTTGTTGGTTTACGGCCAATAACAATGCTGTGCAGCTGCTCTTCTGGGGTAGACACACTTACGACATCAGTGTAACCATTCTTTCTGAAGACGTTCTCCCAATCTGTACGTGATAACTGACAGGATTCCTCCCAAACGTCATCATGCACCGAGCAGAGCCATAGGGAACAAAAGGCTAACTCATTCATAAAATTAGAATTAGTAGTTTCATACATATACAGCCAGCCATCTTCACAAAGGAGATTTTGCATATGGCGCATACCATTATTCGTTTTGACAGCAGAATGAAAGGCATCCAAACACACCACAATGTCAAAACTCCCCGCGATGAATCCTTGGGATTTAATGTCTTTTCCTATGTCCAACTGCTTGTACTTAATTAGTGGAAAATCTTTGAGGCATTGTTTAGCAAGATGGAAGAATGAATTACTTGTGCCGGTACATGTATATTCTACCTCTCTGCAGTTCACTTTGTCTTTCAAGAGGCTGACTATGCATTTTGACAGTCCTGCCATTCCCCCTCCCACTTCTAGGATTCTTAACACTTTCTTTTTTCTCAGTGATTTCTCTACAGCCCTTGCTATTGCCTCTGCTCCACCTCTATATAAAAGGCGCACTTTAGGGGCAGCTGCAAAGTAGACGTCAAGACTTTCTGTTGCAAGCAGATGTGAGACTCCAACATCAGGATCATTAAGTGTTTTAGGTAAAGCATCTGAAAAGGTCTTAATCATTTTTAATTCATGCGATATTTCAGGAATCATGCCAGCAACTTCATTTATGGTTTTGTGAATATTTTCTATAGATAGTGTTTCTACTGTTGTATCATCTGCGATTGCCCTAAGCCTTCTTATGTATCCTTCATTTCTTTCTCCAATGTTACTCTGATCAACCATATGAAGACCATGCGTAATGTAGGATTTACAGATCTTCTTTATAGTTGGCATTATAGTTCCAGTTTTTTGTATGATGTGCATATCTAATGGGAAGAGTTCACGGATTCTTCCTTCCTCAAAAAAAGTGGATACATCACTGGTAGGAGGTAAACTTGATTTCACTGACTGCCATTCAGTTGTGTAGAGACAAGATTCTAGGTCCACTCCAGAATTGCTATCCTGCAGACTCTTAGCCATCAGTCCAGCAACTTTCACCAGCACTCGCCCATTGCTGGTACAGAGGTACGCATCACAGTTATTGATGTACTGTCACAGTCAGTAACCTTTGCATAGGCTATGATTCGCTCATCTAATGGCAATTTTGGGACAGTCATCTCCAACATATCCAACTTGACTGGCAGATATGCTGTATTAAACTGACCAAGTGATGCTATCACTAACTGAAAGCATCCATCTAGTAATGTTGTCTGTACTCTCTGGCTAGCATCAGAGGCACTTCTAATCTCAGCAACAGCTTCCTCATCTCCTAGCATCATTTGCTCAATAACTCGGAAATGTGGTCCGTACAACAAACCAATGGATGCAAACTTTCGATATAATTCAACACCAGACATCATAGTTTCACACCTCTGTTTTATCTTTGATATGTCTTTGATGACATCATGTGGAACAACGGACGTGATCTCTGCTGTACAGTGTATTTTTCCTTCTGATGATATTTTGATGGATGATCCATTTTTTGTAGCTTGGATACCAACGTTTTCTTTAGATGGTCCACCCATTCTGTCATCTTCTGGCCAAATCAATGTACGTAAAAACCGTATATTTTTTAAAGCTGGATTTTCCCTTTCTCCAAAGAACATCTCTACACCATACTCGACATAGCCTGCACCAGGAAAAACCACTTTATCCTCAACTATATGGTCGGCCAAGTAAGGAAACGTATCGATTGAAACTTGTCCATTTTGTCCCTTGAAACTCTTGTCTTTGAGTCCAAGCCGAATTTTCATCCTCTCTTCAGATTCAGTCCAATGAGAGTGGTGTTGCCATGGATATGTTGGAATTGGGGCCCACTTTGGAGAAGAGTTGATCAATTTACCCCATTCAACATTAACACCTGCTACATATAATGAGCCAATTGCCTTGAGCAGTGAATGACGATCATCGATTCCCCTTTGCCCAACTCCAATAGTCATGATTTTCCTACTGTATTTACTGGCCTTGTTGATTTGATTGACATACGACAACAGAGTAGCTGATGCACTACATTCAATTATGATATCAGGCTCAATATCCTTTATTAAATTTGTCATAGCATCTTGAAAGATACAGGATTTCTTATGTTCTCCCACCAGTACAGACCACCAAATACGCCATCGTACTGCTTGCCATCAACAGTAGAATAAAACGGGATGGAATAAGCTCTATTAGTTTTAACAACACCTTCCATTGCTTGAAGAAATGCGCCCTTAATTGGATCCATATACGGTGTATGGAAAGCACACTGAACTCGCAGTTGTTTTGCTATCTTAGGGTTTTGTTTTGTAATTTCTTCAACAATGCGAACATCACCAGCAATTGTAACTGATCCCGGAGCATTGACTGCAGCAATGAACAGGTTTTCATGCTTTAAACATAAATTTTCAGTTTCTTCTTTTGACTGACGGAAAGCTGCCATTGCCCCAGCTCCCTTTAGTTTGGCCTGTTGTTTGCTTCTATGATATATTGTCATAATTGCTTCCTCATTTTCATCCCACCACAAGCATATGCAGCTGCAACTTCACCTAGACTGTGACCAATAACAGCGTGGGGTTTGACACCCCAGTGTTTCAACAAGTGAAACAATCCTATTTGTAAGAATAGAATAGCAGGTTGACAAACTTCTATTTCATCTATCATAGTTCCTGAATTGACTGGAATCTTTGTAGCTGTTTTTGATGGGGCTTTTGTGAGGAATATACCAGCATCATTAACAATGGACCATCCACTTAGGTTGCGGAAAATGGCATCACATTTGGATATGACTTCACGGAATATTCCCTCAGTTGCATATAGCTGTGTTCCCATCGATATCCACTGTTGTCCCTGTCCCGGAAAGAGCATGCATATCTTTGATTGCTTAGTAGAGCTTGATCCAACGATGATGGAATCAATAGATTCCCTGCTAAAGTAAGTGTTCAAGCTTTGTTCAAACTCTGTTCCTGATTTTGCGGTGATAACCATGCGGTAGTCATGATGCTTTCGTCTCATTGCTTGCCAAGCTACAACTCCGAGAGCATCACCTTCATGTTGAAATGACAGCCATTTTCGGGCAAGATCATCTACTGCCTCTTTGCTTTTGGCAGATAATGGTATGAGGATTTGTTCTCCTTCACTCTCTCCACCAAAACTCCAACCGCACTGGCGATTTGTTTTATAATCCCTATGAGGAGACTCCTCAAGTACAAGATGAGCAACTGATCCAGAAAAGCCAAAGCTGTTGACTCCGATCCGATAGAGTTTGTTTGGCAAAAAAGGCGCCCTTGTTGTTTGTACTTCCAGGTTTAAACCTTTGAAATCAATGTTTTGGTTGGGGTAGTTGTAGTTGATTGTAGGGCATAGGAAACGCTTTGAAAGCATAAGACAAGTCTTAATAACTGCTGTTATGCCAGCTGCATATTCATTGTGCCCAAAATTACTCTTTCCTGATCCAATCTTTAGGGTCTCTTTTCTAATGGAACCGAAAACGCTACCAATAGCAGCAGCTTCTACGGGATCACCAACGGGTGTGCCAGTACCATGGGCTTCGACATAGTCAACCAAAGACTTAGACAGATTGAATCTGTTATAGGCTTCATGCATGACGTACTCTTGAGCTTCCCGCAGGGGCATTGTAAGACTTCCAGAGAAACCATTTGCTGCAATCGCACTCCCTTTAATAACAGAGTAGATGTGGTCATCATCAGCAAGCGCCGTGGTTAGTGGCTTCAAAATTACAGAACCCCAACCTTCACTACGAACATAACCTTTAGCATTGTCTGAAAATGGACAGCAACGACCCTCTGGAGATAAAACTCCAAGAACACTAAACCCAATGGTAATTTCAGGAATAAGAATAGTGTTGCAGCCACCAACTACTGCAACCTTGCATTCCCTATTCCAGATATGTGTGCAAGCTAGGTGTATTGCTGTCAGCGATGAAGCACAGGCTGTATCAACTGTATAGCTTGGGCCTTGTAGATCGAAGGCATATGATATGCGGTTTGCTGTGACACAGTGAGAAATGCCTGTTATTGTGTAGGGATTCGTATGATGAGCTTCGATGACATTAATTGCGTAATCCATTGCACCTATTCCTACAAATACCCCACAATCACTTTTCAAGGTATGTGGATCGATACCAGCATCTTCAAAGGATTCTTCTACCACCTCCAACATTAGTCTTTGATGTGAATCCATGGACGCTGCCTCCCTTGAGATATCTTGAAGAAACTGTGATCAAATTGGTCAACACCATCAACAAACCCAGCTCTCCTGGTCACCATCCTACCAGATTTTGATCGGTCAGAATCATAGAACTCATCAATATGCCATCTCTTCTCTGGATTTCCGTAACAGTTTCTCTACCTTCACTGATTACTTCCCAGAAACTCTCAGGCGTATTGACTCCACCAGGCATTCGACAACCTGTGTGAGCAATAGTGTAAAAAGTATTGTAAAAGTATTTTCTGCAGAGGATGTATTTGTGAATATTATGAAAATAATATTAAATAATTATTCCCTCTTCTACAAGAGGCAGACTGATTTCTGTCAGTAATATCTTTGGACTGTCAATTTTTATAAAGAGGACCGCTTAATTTTCACTGTTATGACTTCCATTGGAATCTATGGTTCTGTGGAAATATTGCTATTGATGTATGATGAGTTCTTTGGGCGATGTATAGCAAAGTTCAAAAGATTATGAACGTTTATCTGCTTTGCAAGAGTCTGGTATCTTCTGAAATTCTGCTTTATGTATAGACAAAATCATCCTGCCAAGCGTTGAGAATAAGAATTTAAGATTGAGACGAAAATACCATTTACACGCTTAAAAGCCGCTACTCAATAATTAGCTCATTGAAGAATCACATTTTATGGGATCAGTGCAGTTTGTGTCACACAGACTTGTATGTCTAATGCAGACATTGTGTTTTGGGGAATTACAATCAGCTGCACTGATCATAAACCTAAAGAGACACTGTGATAGTAGAAAACATTTATAAGAAAATTGATTTTTGGTTTATCGACAATAGTCTCTAAGTAACAATGAAACTAGTTTTTCTTTGATCATAGATAGGAAAAATCAACTGTCTGAAAAGACAGCTGTATAAGGACCAGTGTCATGCAAGATATTATGTCATTCTCGACCACAGGACGCCAATCATGATCTCATTTACAACCCTTTGTAGGGCTGGTTTTGTCTCTGTACAAGCAAAATCCTAACTGCATCATGTTAACTTAATAAACAACTACGTGGCCACTGGTGCAACATGACTGATATTCAAAAAATTGTACAAAAGCACGCCTTCCAAGAATTGCTTTGAGCTTGTTCCTTGTTCCTTGTAAAGTTGTGCTTCTTCTTCTTATTCTTCTTCTTGTTCTTCCTTTTTGTTCTTCTTGTTCTAGTACTCCTTTTTTCTTGTTGTTGTTGTCGTTGTCCTTCTTCTCCTTCTCCTTCTCCTCAAAATTGTACGTGGCAGAGAGGAGAGCAAAAATGTCGCATTGACACTTTCTCCATTTACAAGAGGTTGACTTCGAAAATCAATTCTGTGTCTATTGACTCTCCTACTGATTTATCTTACCAATCTCTTGTTTCTCTTATTATAACTATGAATCCGTGTGTCAACAAAAATCCAGTTTGGTGTCTCAATACTAGTCTTCTTAATGATGAAGATTACTGTACTTTAACTAAGGAATTCTGGGAAAGTTGGCTTAATGAGAAGGAGAGGTTTTCTTCTATTCAGTCTTGATGGGATATAGGAAAACAAAATATTAAAGAATTAAGTCAGCAGTACAAGGTTTAACGAGTTCATCACTTTAATTGTTCAATACAAAAAACTTATTGAGGAAATTCGTACTTTGGAATCCTTGATTCATACACAGCCTTCTGAAATAAGATATCACCAGCAAAAAGACCTGTTTTAGACAGTTTTCAGAAACTTGAAACCAGAGATGTAGTTATTCGTTCTCGTTTTCAACAGCTCAATGAATCTGATAATAATTCACAGTTTCTTCTTTTCCCTCGAAAAATACAAAGGAAGTCGTAAATCCATCAATCAGACTACTACAGAAAATCAGAGAGAAATTCGTCAATTTACTCGCCAGTTTTATCAAAATCTTTTTACTGCTGAGACAGTTTCACCTGAAGCACAAAATACACTGCTTAATGATCTCCCTCAATTACCTCCTGACAAAGTTACTCAGCTTGATGAACTCATTAGTCTTGATGAGTATACCTTTTCACTCAAGAAAAGTGAAAATGGTAAAACGCCTGGTGTTGATGGCATACCTTGTGGATTTTTATTAAAATTTCTTGTCTTTGGGGAGAAAAGATTTCCACCAGGTTTTTCAACAGTCAATTTCCGATGGCCTTCTTCCAACGTCCTGTCGTATAGTTGTTATCACACTCCTTCCGAAACCAGGTCTCAATTTAACTTGAGTAGTCCACTTGGTCTACCATTTTCTGAAGTTTGTAGCCAGTGACAACCCCTGTAGCCCATGCATATTTAATTTAGGGTTTTTATTAACAAGAGAAGAAAAAGCTATTCTTCAAGATTCTGCCCATGAAGTGTATTTGTTAGTCATTTGATGTGACGACTTGCACGCCTTTATTACCCAAAGGAAACTTGTTTAACTGACGAAAATGACACTAAAAAGTTTGGTGACCAACCATTGTATTGACAACCCGTTTCATTCTCAGAGTTGCATGCCAATTTGATAGTCGTCATGGGAATGACTACCACCTTCTCAGCAGGGCTTAAAACAGACCATGGGCTTTCTGTAGTAGGGAGGAGTTTGTGATTGATACATTTTGATGAAATACAATAAGAATACATTTTCATTGGCCATCATTTTCTGTGCCTGTTATCCAAGTACATCAGTTGAGATATTGAAACTTTTTGCAAAGTTCCATCACAAGGTCATCTTTGCAATTTGCAAAACAAAGTCATAGTCTAGCCTTACTATGTCAAGCTTGGATTGACTGCATTTAGCTCATCAAAAGTGAAAGACCGGACATGGCACGCCAAGTACTGACTGAATTTCATGTCCCAGGCTTTGGTAGTCCACGTGGGCTACCTTTTCATGGACTTTGGTAGTCCCACGGAAAAGTTGGTAGTCTGTGGACTCGGGACTACCGCTAATTTTGAGCCCTGGAAACAAGGCGATAACTCTCTTCTCAAGAACTGGAGATCTATCAGTTTGCTTTGCTCTGATTATGAAATTTCACTAAAGTTTATCTCTTCGCTTGAAACTAGCTTTGCAAGATATCATTCATAAACATCAAAGTTATGCTATTCCAGGCAGACAGATTTTTGACAACATTCATTTAATCAGAAATTGCATTCATTTTCATAATCAAATAAATCTTCATCTTTGTATTCTTTCTTTGGATCAGGAAAAGGCTTTTGATCGTGTCAATCATCATTGTCCTTTTCAAACTCTGCATGCGCTGGGTTTTGAAGATAATTTCATCAATTTCATTAAACTTCTGTATACACAAACTGATAGTCGTGTCCGTGTGAACAATTCCCTTACTGCTCCAGTTCAGTTTTCACGTGGTTTAAGGCAAGGTTGCTCCTTATCTGGTCATGCAGCTTTATGCAATTGTCATAGAACCCCTTTTTCACAAAATTAGACAAGATGACAGTATTCAGCTTAGGCCAAACAAAACAAAATTGTGCTGTTCCAATAACCCGACCTACCCTTTTTACCCGCTGACCCTAGACTATTTAGAGCTATGTAGACGCGGGAAGTGAAAAAAAGAAAGGAAAAATCCCGCAAAATCACGCACGCAAGAAATAAGAGAAAATCATGCGAGAACTAGCGCGAAACCTATGACGCCATTCATCGTTGCCAATAGGTATAGGGTGCGTATTGCTGGCCAATACTGCGGCCAGCAGTACGCACCCGGGGTTACGCACAACGTACGTTCGTTTGGCAAATGCGATCACGGCAAGGAAAGGAAACGGACTTTCGGACAAATTCTTGAGGAAAACGACCAAGGTTTTTACTCGATGTAAAAAACACTCCACTCGAGTTTAGTTTGCCAGTATTGCAGCTGGGCCATGGTTTGAAATCGAGCAGATAAATATCCAAGTTGGCGACACTACAATCAACTTCAACGAGAAATACATTCACTCAGTGACCGTGATTCACTTTTATTTTGAGCGACTGCGAAAGTTGAGGATTTACGATAGCCAACTTGGCGGGCAACCGGCAGTTTGCACCACCCATGGGCATACCGATGCATCACCGAAGACTAGCAGGTCTGATAATGGAACCGGACTGTGCTTTAACAGTGCAATTTACTGTCAAAGAATGATGATTCAGGCAGTTCAGTTTCTATGACATTTAAACAAACATACACGTAAACCAAAAGGGTTTGAACCCCTGAAAATGCGAATTTAAAAACAAAAATATTTTGTAAAAGAAATTCCTACCGACCTACCTACCCTAATTTAGAAAACCATGTTATTGGAACTTCACAATATACTTTTTCTTTTAGCCTTATGCTGATGACGTTCATACTCTTGTAACTTGTAACACCGATTTTTTCAGGTTAAAATATTAGTTTTCTAATTAACTATTGTAAGTCTAAAGGTCTTTGGGTTGGCTCATTGCGTGGGCGAACTGATCACCCACTTGAAATTCTGTGGAATAGTATCGGTCTCCATCCCACCACACCAAATGGTTTGACCCAACCTAATACTTATATGTAAGCACCTGAAGCAAATTTCATACAATAAAATCTACCTATCTGACGATCGTGTGTATGTGTGAAACTCGAGTAATAGGTACGAAACATACTTGATGTGTTCTCATATTTTATTGTAATATTGCTCTGCATCCCTGCATCGAGCACTTTACCCCTCTGAGAAGATACAAACAAGTTTTGGTATATATATATATATATATATATATATATATATATATATATATATATATATATATATATATATATATATATATATATATATATATATATATATATATATATATAATATAATAAACAGAAAATATACAAGCAGATCAGTAGACGTGTGCAATTTTATATATATATATATATATATATATATATATATATATATATATATATATATATATATATATATATATATATATATATATATATATTTATATATATATATATATATATACTTATGATTCTGCATCAAAGGATATCTTACCAAAACGATTTCATGATCATTTGAAATGAATGCGAGTAAAATACTAGGGGCCGAAGGTGACGTTAATAAGTACACCTAATACGATAAATTATATCGGCCAAGAACGCAACAGCCAGTTCAATTTCAAACATTAATGAAATTCAGTGTTCAACTGACATTGTCGAGTACATCATAACAGGTAGGAAAGTTACATGTACTTACCAATGCCTATGATGGCGATGGGAAATCCATGAGTGTGACTTTCTTCAAATGAAAGTGATGATCTCAAACCGTGTCTGTACCATTCATTGTCTTAAATGGAGAAGACAAAATTGAGTGTGAGTTGTTTCCCTTCACTTTTTGATTGTTAACGTTAAATATTTGTCTTGTAGTGATTTCTACTTAAAGATAATAACTTTTTCTTCCTTGTCGGCTTGAAATTTCAAGATGTGACTGAACTGAAGATACTGGACAAGGTGTTCATTAGATATTCACAAAGTCATTTCAATACATTACTTTGATTCACAGTATAATTTTATTCGTTCTGCCAAAGATGACGGAAGTAGTTGACTGATTTACCGATTGCATTCCATCCATGAGTGGATTATTCTTGGTATTATTTCAACGACCGCAGCGGGGCTTATACGAAACTGCATAAAGAGTGATAGATAGATAGATAGATAGATAGATAGATAGATAGATAGATAGATAGATAGATAGATAGATATGGACGCATATCATTAAATTATTAAAAGTTGCAAGTATCTTGGATTCTCAAGCTATAATACTTAAACAAAGAAATAATACGAATGAACATTATCGTAGATTGTAAAGTCGTGCCTGATTTTTACTGAAATATGTGTGTTCAATTGGATGTTACATAAAAACTAGAACATCATTGAAATGTGCCTGATATTGCAGACGTCAGAATTCACGTTCACAAACATGGCGATCTTGGCGTCCTCTTATTACTGGAAAATCATGGAAATGTTGTGATTGCCATGTTCAGTTCAGTGACGTCTCCTAGCTGTGGAATGGATCGATTTTGGTGCAACAATTTGATAAAATATTACACTAATTTTAGCGTATCGGTATCGGTATACTATTTTGAAAAGACTTGCATGAAAAATAAAATCATTAAAGTTATGCTTGGCATCATATCTATGAATTGTCGTCATTAACCCCACGTAAAGGTTCATCATGACTAGCGACATTAACCCCAAGCACGGGTTACCGTCATTAACACCCATCAAAGGGTTTTCCTCACGGTTAGAGTATAGCTTCATCTATTCCTAGAGTAAATATGCTAAGAAAATATTGGTGGGAGAACACTGTTTGTCCTGTAACATACATCAAATTACAATACATATTTCTCCTTTCTCTTTATACAATAATTTGAATAAAAATAATGTGGTTAATGTTCTCCAAATAAATTTTGTTCATGCTGCATGCACTCTCCTCACTGTTTTCAGGGGAGCTATTCAGTCACTCTCCTACCTCTCGCGCAGCTGATTCCAGGACAGCGATTTCAGCTCTCCAGTCATATTAAAAGTACATGCCTAGTACTTTGGGGAGTCTTGTGAATATCTCTTTGGAAAGTTTCTTTGAAGGCTATTTGGCTTCCTATCAGATATCGCTCCGCTGCGATCCGCGGCCGTGTATTTAAACAACGGCGTGCGTGAAAAAACATGGTCGTTGACACTCGATCTAAAAATGTAATCACTTTGCTTAACGTTTGAGTGATTAGGGTCAAAGTCGAAATTTGTAGAAATTTTTAAACTCTTCTTCCAACAATAATTGGAAATGAATATTTCAGTGTAGAACCACTGAAGGAAACTACATCCTAAACTGGCAACATACACGAGTGAGATTACCATAGGCGCTGAAGTTCTTGACCTGGATTGAGAATCAAATGAGAGGATGATCATGATGACATGGAACTTGATGAGATATGAAATTTTGCTAGGTTTGTATCTCCCTGAAAGCATTGAGTGAAAATAAACGTGTAACTTATCTTGAACGATTGATGAACTGGGTGGTCGACTTGCTATACCTAATGTGGAACAGTTTATTGGGCTGGAAAGGGGCGTTCGTCACAGCAAAACAACCTCGCGCTTGGCAGTCAGTATGACCTGGCCCCTATACATTTAATATGGTCCCCTGTTTTAAAATTTAGTGAAATCCCAGTACTAGCTAGTATGTTGTAGTATAATATAATTCCGTTGCTGCGTTAAGGTAAACTCGATCAACTAAGGGACCAGGCTCAATCTATTGTCCATTGATTATCCGAATCACTTTGGGCCGGTTGATCATGTGTCATGGTTGTGACAAATGGCTGAGCTGATGAACATTGTTATGAGAATGGATTGGTGAGAAGCGAAGATAAATTACCATACTCTGACCAAATCTGACAGAACCAAATAATACATATAGCTGCAGGCAGCAATAACGGGGCCAGAGCAAGCTAAGAGTGTTAAGAAAGTCGGATGAGTCCAAGTGGTCAAAGGCAATCCTAGCATGTGACAGAATTAGATATGTATACAATTAATGGGGTACAGGATGTGTCACCATAAAGTCTCCTATCCAACCAAATATGAAGGGTACAGCAATTGTGGATACTGATTTATGGGCTAATTTGTGAAATCGAGGTCAAAGGTCTCCCTGACCACGTGACATTTTGTAAAAAAACTTTGCTCCTGTACTTATCCCTGTCCACCAAAAATTAGACCTCTAGCTCTATTGGCCCGTCTAAAATTAGAGTTTGTGCATAATTAGTGACGTACGGGATGATAGGGTCGAAGGTGAAGGAGCATCACCCAAATATGCGTGATGTCAATTTTAAGGTTTAAATCCAAGATGGCTGACAGGTCATGTGATCCATTGTTATTCCCATGTCATCAAACAATTACTGGTCATGCATTTTACCTATATGCCAAATTGTAAGCCATTTAATGAACATTTTCCAAAAGCTGAAAACGTAAAAGTAGGTCAAAGATCGTTCAAGGTCATCCAAAAGTTTTGGAAACGATATTGGTTCCATACTTACCACTGTCTAACAGGAATGAGACCTGGGACCCTATAGTTGCCTAGACATATTGATTTTGCATAGTTAAAGCCCCACTAGCTGTAACTCTTGAAATTGGACGATCTCAAAATATCTTCCTATTCTCTCCTGGTTTTCTCTGAATTCTACCCTCTACAGGGATATGGGCTTTCGTTGCATTAGCAAACCATTCCTTTGGAAAACATTTGACAAGTAAATTCAAATTTTAACGGTCATTTTGATATCCCTCCATTTTAAAAATTGGTAATATTAGAACATAGAATGTCACAGTTGAAAACAGTCGTCCTTGTGCATTACATTGGACTACTCTGTGCTGTTTTGGCGAAGATTTCAGTGCAGATATGCAGAGTATCAACAGTTTTTTCTCCACATGAGGCTGCGATTTAATGAGAGGGCACACATTTAATCACAGTGTAATCTTAATCTTGTTCAAAATTGAACATACAGTCCCAGCGGATAGTAAATAATAACTGTATACACTCACCTAAATTAGAGCATTCTCACAAACTTATTTTAGTTTGAAAGTAAAATCATAAAACTTGCGAAAAGATACAGCTAGTGGGGCTTTAATGAGATATGAAAAATCATCAGTTTATTTGCTTGAAAATCTTCTTCTCAGAAACGACAGGATCAATGACCTTTAAATTTGGAATTTAACATCTAGGGAGTATGGTCTAAAAGTGTCAACAGATTTTTTATTGGTTAACTTTAATTCAAATTAGGTGAAATATAAAATTTTAAGACAAGGTGGTGGCCAGGTCACATTACCAATCGAAATGTAAAGGGTGCACCAGTATTCAGTATGTTTAATAAGCCCTGCAAGTTTGAAAAGGCTGAGCATAACGGTTTAGGAGACATGGCTTTGCAAGAAATTTACGGAAGAAGAAAATGAGGTTGAAGAAGAAGAAGATGATCCAGAGTAAATGCAATAGGGACCAGCCCACATAGGGTTTGGGCCGCTAATTATTTAGGCTCAGGATATGGTACCATAAATCCCCGATCCTACAAAATATGAAGGGTGCAGACTGGGTTATCAATGTACAAGCCAAATGTGAAATCGAGGGCAAATTTCATCTTGGTCATGTAACCTTTTGTCAAAACTTTTTGCTCTCATACTTGTCCCTGTCTACTAAAAATCAGATTTCTAGCTCAGTTGGCTGGCTGGCTTACTGTTGAATTTGTGCATAATTTATGCAGTGTGAGGTGTGAGAGTCGAAGGTCAGAGGCAACTCCAAAATTTGGGTGTGGAATTTGGTCCCATACCGATCATTCTTCACTAGATACTTGCCCTCTCAGACTCTAATATAGGCTAGGATAAGGTGTGGTCTTAGCTTAGCAGAGCTATAGAGCAGATCAAAGGTCACACAAATTCTAGAAAAATGCTTCGAAACTCTTCTTAAAATCGACTTGGCCCATGACCTTGAAATTTGTAGCAACTTGGCCACATTGAATCTGCACAGAACTTTGATTGATTAAGTTTTATCCAATGAGCTCAATTTCCAAAAGTTGCTGAAAAGGGCTATTAGATCAAAGGTTATTCAACGTCATCGAAAAGTTTTGGGAAAAAAGTTTGGTCCCATACTAACCACTTTCCGACAGGAAAGAGACCTGTAGCCCCTTATAGTTGCTGAGCTATATTGATTGCATAATTAATGAGATATGCAATGAGATATCAATTTAATCACTTAAAAATCTTCTCCTCAGAAATTATTGGGTCAGTGATCTTGAAATTTGGTATATAACGTCTAGGTCGGGTTCACGTGCAGAACAAGGAGAACAACAGGGCTGATTTTTTCGCTGCTAAATTTAATTCGAAACTACGACTTTTTTCGTCGGTGGCTCGAAATATGGACAATCGAAAACCTGGCATAAGAGTATGAAATTAAATCCCAATATTTTCGTGTAAATGAATAGTGCTGATCAAGCAAGCAGACCAAACTCAAAAAGGCGTAAGAGCACATGAAAGCAAAAGTTGTGTAGGAATGTTTACGGTGGGCACGCACGCTTATTCCAAGAACGACTTTCTCACGAATGACGTGATGTTGTAATTCCCGACGGAAACGTGATTTTGCAAATATGACAATATCACTAAGGACAGAGATCCGAGTGCCCAATCTTGAACAAGATCACACCATCGAATATCCCATTTTCGATTGTCCTCATTCAAGTTTTTACCGATAATTAGTTAAAAGTATTACGCCATTCACAGACTCCCGGCACATTCCTTGGATCGTATTTCGATGACTTTCTTATTCAATAAAGAATCACCGCACATTTTATTATTGTACATGTCGGCTAGCATAACCAAGTGGCTATTGCTGCCGATCTTAAGCCCGGCGAACAAGCTGCAGCTGTCAGCGTAGTCCACTGGTGCATGCTGCACAGAAGAAAACTTAAGGTATGGACACAGGACCCTCGATCTCAGGTGATGATGATGATGATGATGATGATGATGGTTAATATTTAAAAAATAAAAAAGAATAAAAATATATATGGGCTCAGTAAATTTGTTGTTGTACTTGGGCCTCAGCCCAAGTACATTTGTTTTCATTCCGTGGGAAAAAACTGTAAGGTATAACCATTTCTGGCTGAGACCAGGGAGGGCAAAATGTATTGGCTTCATCTTTCTTGTTATTGTTGTTATTATTATTATTGTTGTTGTTGTTGATAGTATTTGCAGAAAAGAACGTAACAAAGTATGCGCTGCAAAATTCAATACAGCCTAACTATACACAAGGGATGTCTCTTCATTTTCACACACTTTTTTCCATTGGCAAAAATGCACCTAGCAAGCATCGAAATTGGTAAATTTCGACGTAGGGTCAAAGAGCATTAGTCCTTCTCAATCATACTCAAACATTTTTACCTCTTACCGACTAAAAGTCGACAAATCAGCAGGTTTTACAGCGCATTTTGTCATCTCTTACATTCCAGATTTAAAAGACCCCGCGTTGGATTAAGTCACGCGGGCGCATTTCAAATCGAACCAATAGCAGAGCCTGTACTGAACGAATGGGCCCTGTGTGAAAACCCGGAAGTAACGTAAGTTAGTTTCTCACATCTTTTGAAAGACCTTTCTCTCGCTATGGGTGAACTTGAATTGTTAAACTTACCAGAGTTTCGTATGCAGACGCACGCAGACAGTGTTTTCTTCATTTTTTTAAATATTTAATCATCATCATCATCATCATCATCATCATCATCATCGGAGATCGGGGGCCCTATGGTGTGAAAGCTTTTCACCACTCGATTTCATAAGTCAGCGAAATTCATAAATTCTGCATAAACAATCAGTCGACTGGCCTCCTTTGCCTAAAACCATACATTTCCTTATGCTACTGGCGAGAAATAGACCTGAAATAGACTGGGTACACCATCCCAGCGCTGGCCATTTTGAATAAGCTTTATAAAATGTACGCGCGTGCGCATACAACCCTTTACAAACTAAATCGTACTTTCTTTCAGTTGCCCTTCTCTCACTGGGCGCGTACATTTCATGAAACTTATCGATTTCTGAGTTCTGCTCATACTCATTCCGTAAATTGCACTTACTTCGAATTCTCCAGTGTAATGCTATTAGAAATATTCGCTGGTCGTAGTACAGTGTGAATTTACTAAAGTGCACGCACTGCAATTAACTGACATGAAAATACGTAAATTTCATACATTAGTGTTGGTTCTTTGTATCATAGGCATCTGTGACAAGGTTTATCAACTTTGGTCGAGTTCTTCCACATGATATCCCTACTTAATGTCGAATCTCGATTTCTATGCAAATGGACAATATGATTGAAAGGAAACTGCTGAGTGATCTCGAAAATGACCATTGTTTGAGAGTCAATCCCTGTAGCAAAATGCAATTACTTCAAGAAATAACGCGGGCCAACATTAAACAAGCAAGCAACATCCATAATCTAAGTAGCAGTTGCCATTATCATATACGATGCATGTACAACATTTGATTCTGAAAAGTGGTTCTTGAAGGTCTCGGCACGCTCTGACAGACACACGCACACAATACTATAGCTACCGTGTGTGAACAAAGAAACCGAAGAGGCGGTACAATAACCTAGTTCCGTTGTTGCAATTTTGACATTGATCCTTTCACACAGTTGAAGTTCGATGACACGTCTTACAGTGAATACACCTGATCATTTATATACCTTGTTTCTGAACTTCACGTCTCATAAATGTATTACCGTATTTTGTGCCTGGCAGCCAACAATGATGAAAAGAAAATCAACCGACCCACCTACACCGATTTTCTGATATGTTACCGCAAACACCTACTTCTTATTTTACCTTATCATCTATTCTATATCCATACAAGGCTGGCTAGAAGCACCAAATCAAAAATAATGAGAAGGCTACATTTTAATATCTCGGACCTGCCTCATCGTGCTGTATCTGTCAATATCATCATTGACGGTACAAGATCTAGATTTTCTACTTACCAGCGAAAGATCAGAAGCGTAAGACGAGCAAGGTCTGCGTCGGTCGGCCGTCAGCTGCACAATGAGGGATTAGCCTTCTTCAGCCGTTTTACCGCTAGTCTTCCACTCGTGTTATGCGGCCGACAACTCTATGAGTGACAAGACGTGACGATCCAACCTATTGGCAATGTGATGTCACAGTGATCTTTTTATATACAACAGCAGATTTGAAGAGAAACTTCAACAAAAGCAAAAGAAAACTTAACTCTGCCAATATTTGGTGGGACTATGTTTTGATATTCCTTCAATGATCTTGGTATATTCACACTAATACCGTTTCAACAACTAAGGCTGTGTTCACAAAACACCTCGGAGGGGGGATTTGAGAAAATTTTCTTCGACTTCAGAAGGGCCCCCCAACGACCTTCAAATAGCATTATGCCTCTTACTCATAACGATTTTGAAGTCCCTTAAAAACATAAACTGTATCTTCAATCCTAGAGGTGGTGGCGGGATGCATGTTTTCAGGTTTTTCCTAAAACGCAGATAAGTTGTCACCTTTTATTGTCAACTCCAAACCGATGACTAGTAACTAGTAAAAAATGGAAAACTTTACACATTAAGCGCACGCAAAAACTCTATCCAAGCACAGTGACTGAGAGTTCAGAGTTCTCTAAAAATGGTGTCTGTGCAGCAAAGAGAGACAAATAGGGGAGGGTGACAGGGAGACAGATACACGTTTCCTGAGTGGTGCAATTTTTTAAAAATATGACATGCTTCTGAGCAATTTCATGCATTCGTTTACCTTTAAAACTAGGAAAGACAGCCTTTAAATTGTGATAATAATCATGGCCATACACAGAATAAAAAAGCCCCTGTGACAGGCCCTGTACAGATTCTGACACAACCCTGTGGTACAGGTCTGTGTCAGCAAAGACGTCCCATTGCTGTGACAGGGGACTGATGTGCAAATCTGTATCCAGGGCTGTGGGGACAGGACCGTGTAAAGTATTGTGGACACTGACCTGTGACAGGGTCTGAAATTTCTGCCTGTCTCAGCACTGTATTTAAAGGTGTACACAGTAATGTGAATAAGACCTGTAACAGGGTCAATAATTTGTGCACACAATTATGCTTGTATTCATTTCTGTCAACAAAATTAGCCCATTTCCCTGAAAATATACACCCCGAAATCTGACAAATATTCATGCCCGGTAACAGACCCTGTATATTCAACACTGACACACCACTGTTTGTACACCAGCATTTCAGTCATGTGGTCACAGCACTGGATACACTTAGAAATTACAACACTGTATACATTCCTATGATACCAGGCCTAATACAGACCTGTTCATATACACCTGATATCTGACTAATTTTAGTGTAATTTTTTAAGGTACTGTAACAGAGGTTATTTCGTAGGGACTGTTACAGGTACTGATCAGACCCTGTTGGAGGCATGTACTGAAATCTGCCTGTAGTTTTCTTGCTGTGTACACGATGGAAATGCAGATCATGATCATTAGGATATACTCAGTGAAAACAAGATTTTCAAAAAAACGATTGACGGGATACATTTTTTTACCAGACCCCCCCCCCCCCTCAAATCTATATCTCCCATCTCTGCAGGATTATTTGTGAATGCTGCCTAATGCTTGATGCGGGAACAAACAATTATAGCGGATGTGTATCTCCACGATAGGTTGGGAACCTTTTTCTAGGTCGCGTTCTGAGGACACACAACACGACAGCTCAGGGCCACCTCGAAGGCTTAAAACACGGTCATTCTTTTGTGGAGTGACCGTATTCAAATTCAACACTGTTCATTTCACATCTCTTTTATCGGGTGTGTACCTTTCGAGGTCGCCCCTAAGCTTGCTTGCATAAAAGGCTACTTTCGCGGTGTAAACGATGACTTTACTAGCTGTCAGTTTCTTCGGGAAGTTCCGCTTGGGTTGAATGTGGCTGTGTGTGTATCTGTGTGTGTGCGTGGGGGGGTGTTAACCCTGTTTTAGAGTTTAGTAAGTGTGGTCACCGTATTTTTCAATGCTAAACAGTAATCAGCATGTTTTTAAATTGATTTGGCTTTGTGTGTGTGCATGTGTGTGTGTGCGTGTGTGTTGGGGGGTTATTTGGTTTTAAATTTTGGCGAGTGTAATCACCGTATTTTTAATGCTAAACAGGGTTCAGAGCATTTTTGAATTAGAACACAGGTTCATAATTGCATAAAGCATTCATTTTCATTTTTCGGGCGCGTATCTTTAATATCTGAGATATAGATTTATCAAAGATATCTGGATGTTTGTAAATTCAAAAATCTTTGCAAATAGTACTTACCGTTATTTAGTCTGCAGTTTAAATCCAAAGCATGACAAAAAAACTTGATCTTTGACTATTTTCTTTATGAGAAATCAGTGTAAAAAGACCATAAAAGCAATAATATTTCAAAATAAATTGATACAGTGACATACGTAATGATTAGTAAAATTACAAGATATTTTTGTTGTTATTGATGCACCTGAAAGGCAAACGCCCCCCCCCCCCCCCCTACCACATTCTGTCATGGTTTTATAATAAAGGGCGTGTTTTCATGAGTATAAAAATGATAGTTAACCAGCGGTGTTTGTCATAGTTGTATTTTTGTACTTAGTGTCCCTCCCGAATTTGTTTGTGGCTCGATCTTAATCTCATTTTAATGAACCTTAAACGCCTACGAAGCGAGGAGAGCTAAACAAGCTTACTTTACTTTGCAAAAAAGGTAAAAGCCGATTAGTGGCATTTTCAATCATGGCTTTGAGTTAAGTAAAAGGAAATGTTCGTGGTTCCAGGCTTAAATGTTCATTTGCACCACGGTCCCTACACTATCAGACACAAAATCTTACCACTTTATTCTTTGATATTACCGGCACATTAGTACATTTGACAAACTTTGTCCGTCCTGGGCTAAGAAATTCTCATAGTTGTATTTTCTTCCTTATCGCTACAATTTATTAGCTTTATGGTGGATTCGCCCTAAGTAGTGTAAGATAACTGTTGATGTATAGTTTTTCTTAGTAACTTTTACGAGAAGCGCACAAAAGACTGAACTGACTGTACGATGAAGACGGAAGAGTTCAAATGAACTTCAAATGACCAAGGGAACCAATCCTAGGACTGCTTAATGAGTCACTGATCAGCCGTTGACCACAGACTTGAAGCATTAGCTGGAAAACTCAGCAGAGATTCAGTTGACTGAATATCATCAGCTCATGCTACACTGAAGATGGCACAACACGGGTCACACTCATAGCATTCAAAGACAATGATGGTATGTAGTGATAGCTCCAGGTACAACCACTTCATTGTTCGCCTATACCTATTTATTGCCTCTGTGGTGCGGTAAACAAGTTCATATATCTTCCGTGCAATGATTCCATACCTCAACTCGATACTGGTTCGTACCCATGCTCAAATACACCTGCTTCTGGAAATATATGTATCTCAGAGTTCATAACCTTAACACTTACCCGTAACGCAAGATGCATTGCACATTCAACAGGCAAAATTACAGCCAGTACTTAAATAACGTGTATGAGCCGTAAATCACCCTTAAAAGTAAGTGTACTAAAGTGAAACTGTATTTGCATTGTCACGATATATATGGTATATTTTGCTTCACATCGTCCGCTTTTAAGAGCTTTGTGTTCAGATATTTTTATTCTTATTGTCCACTATTTGTATACATACCGTAATTTTAAATCCTTTCTGTCGATTTTTATTGTTTTGTATGTTGCTATTATACTGTTTCTTTGCTTGTTAGTAATCTGTTTATTTTCTCCGAACTTGTTTGGGCCTTTGAGCCTATTGACCCGTCAAACAAATAATAAATAAATAAATAAATAAATAAAAAAACAAATAAATGAATTTACAAAAATCCTGATAAAACGAAAGTGTTCATCTAAACTCGCTTGCAAAACAAAGTGACTGACTCACTTCTTTGAGAGAGTTTATCTGTAACGTTTTTGTCAAGCGCCGTTGAACACCCTCTGATGATACAAGGCGCTATGTATGTTTATCATATCCTTTATCCTGTGTTTTGTTATGGCAAATGCACAGAACCTGGATCTTCATCTTCAGAATTTGATTATGAATGTAACTCTGCATGTACTACAAGTGCCGTACCTGTGGTCAGCAAAGTTATATGACTAACTCAATTGATCGTTCTATAAGAAAAGTTAACACGGAAATTTCTTTGTTGAATTCATTGAAACAATAATTTATCTTATTTTTGACTTCACAGGTGAAATTAGTCTGGCTACTTTGCTCTAACGTCCAGTATGACTGAGGACACAGTTGTTGCAAAAAGTTTAGCGAGAATGCTGTCTGCTCTCACAATCACAGACATATTGCCAACATTAAGAATTTGAATTAAGAATGCTGATATAAATGGTTTAAGTGTGTTTTCAGGTTACACGCAAAACCATGCACGACTTTACGAAGGAATCGCCAATGGTAATCGGAATCGCTGTTACTTGTTTTTCAAGCTATCGTATCAGAATCAGTGAATCCTGGACATTTTTCTGTGCACTGAAGAATCTAGGGTAAATGCATGACAGCAGTGAATAGCTACGGGACATTTTCAGCAAGCAAGCTGGTATTTGTTTCTGTACTTTATTGTATCTGCAGTCAGTGTTTTTTTATCTTTCAAATCTTGCTTCTTATCGGTTATAGTGACTGAATTATCTACTTCAGTTGTGTTCTATATGACATAGGGATTTCATCACTTTGAATGTACTTTTTGTCTCTGTATTTTTCACTTGAACCATCACTCCAGTTAGGCTCTTTGTCTAGCTTGAAACTTGATATTTCGGCCAGAAAGTAGGTCGATTTGTTATGCCAGAATAACTTCCAAATTGTTGTTTTCTCTGTAAAAAAAGTGAATGGAGTCTTGTTTCCTCTTATTTCTTTTGAAAGAGCCAGTGATGGTCACACGCACAAATTTCAATCAGCGCAATTCACATCAATAAATAGCGCCCTCTGCGCCATTACTCCTGTTGCTCATTCCTTTTGGCTGACCATGCTGCGTCGTTGCAAATTAAGACAAACTCAAAATATAACGTGCTTCCTATTACACGATTTTCAAAATATAAGGTGTGATCGTTTTTAAATTTTGCCATATTTTCATTGTTTGTCACAGCATTAAATTTATTTTTCATTCTTTTCAAATATCAGTGTTATGAATGGTATTAAAGGGGAAGTTCACCAAGGATGATTTTTACATATGTGGTAGCTCTGTGGTCATTTACCCAGGAAAAACTATTTTCACCATTTATAACTCGCAAGATTTTGTACAAAACCGTTAAAATAGTACAGGAAGTTGCCCATGTAATTTGAATCATGGGAAAAAAGCTCCAAGCTTGGAGCTTGCATAATGTCATATGGAAGGGACCATCTCTGGACGGGTATGGCCTCCACATTGTCCACTCACAGTAACACAGTGGTAAACAGCAACACAAAATATGACAGTGGACAGTTTATTATGAGTGAATCATCGTGTATGCAAGGATACTCAGTATAAACAAAAGTTATGTAAATACGCACAGACTGGTTTAAGCATGGATGAGTGGACAATGCCATACCCATGGGAAAATGGTCCCTTCCATATCACATTATGCAAGCTCCAAGCTTGGTGCTTTTTCCCATGATTCAAATTACATGGGCAACTTCCTGTACTATTTCTATCGGTTTTTGTAAAAAATCTTGCGAGTTATAAATGGCGAAAATAGCTTTTCCGGGGAAAGTGACCACAAAGCTAGCACATATGTAAAATCATCCTTGGTGAACTTCAAATGACCAAGGGAACCAATCTGTGGCTTGTCAGTCAAACTGATAGCAAATATTGCAAAATACATTAGGTCGTCTCCGGACTTTAAATACGCTTCAGGACTTGAAATGCGTCTCAGTGGGTTCCTTCACTTTTTGAAACTTAATAAGCAATTCTTGAACTTTTCGTAATCGTTCACAACCATTAAGAACATATTTTATTTTTAAATTCTTCAATCTTCACCAACAAACGTACCAAGCAACAATGACATTACTTTTCTGGACTTCAAACCATAGCCGAGCAATATTGCTAGCACATTCAACACGATATGAAATGAAACAGTGGGTTTAACAGCAAGAAAAATCTGGCTGGTGTTCCACTAAAATTTGTTTGAAAGTCGTCTTATTATTAAGACAGCCAGCAGAGTCTTTCGTCTCAATTATGCAGACTGAACTCGAGTATTCATCGTGCACATTGCTTTCTGCCATGGTATGGTCATGGATGTTGCTTGAATGCAGCGTTAAACAATTAATAACGATTAAGATCTCGTTGGTGTTTTCGCAGATCTGTTTTTACTTCCGTTATTATATAAGGCCTCAAACAGTTTTGGATCAGTGGGTAAAATTAGGGTAGGTGGGGTGCAGAACCATGCAATTTTTCCTTGGAGCCACGCATTTCAATAGCCTAATTTTTGTCCACTGGATGGTCTTCAAAACTTGAACCTGTGCTTTGTACAGCATTCACAAAACCTCCGGGGTCCAGCAAGTTGAGCGCCTACGGCAGGTCGTTTTGATTGCCAATCAATAAAAGCGTTAATGACTTACAGAAAGTAAAATGGTAACCTTTAATGAGGGACTGGTCAGTTTCTTCAGCCTGGGGGGGGGGGCGGTGGATTCATGGGGGGGGGGGGGTCACCCTGTTTTTGACTTTGGTGATGGGGGGTCACCATGTTTTTGAAACGCCCAATAGGGGGTTCAGTGTGTTTTTGAATTTTGACACAGGCTCATCATTGCCTAAAATGCTAGTGTCAGCCACAAATTTCATCATTCAGTTGTTTTTTCGGCGCGCCCTTTGGGCGCGTAACTTTAATAATCAGTCATATTTTTCAGCACGCCCAACTTTAACATATCAAGCATACATACATCAGATATATCTATATGTTCAATATTTTTCAGCGTGCTCTTCAAGCTCATTACTTTAATATATCAGACATTTTTCAGCATGCCCTTCAGGTGCATGACTTTAATATACAAGGCATATATATCAGAGATATCAGGATGTTTCATATTTTTCGGCGCGCCCTTCGGGCACCATACTTTAATAAATCAGGGATATCTTGATGTTTGCTAAGTGAAAGTGTACCATTATGAAATCTGCATTTCATATGAAAAGGATGACAAATTCCTGATACTTTTCTGTTCTCTCTATGAGAATTCAGTATGAGAAAGCAACATGCACAAATATTTCACTATATTTGATACAGTGACTTATTTTAGAGATAGAAAAATGACAAGATATCTTTCCTTCTCATTGATGCAATTATTTTCCTTTGTTTCACAGGTTTTCTGTAGAAAGATGCTTTTTTATGAACAAAATAACAGTTAAAAAAGGCAGTTTTTGTCATTATTAGCTGTGCTTTTATGGTTTCAATGTTACAAGAAAAGGTCCTCTCAGACACTGTACACATCAGATTTGGCTAAAAAAGCTCTCTATGGCTCCTCAGGAGATTTAATTGGATGGTTTGCAAGTCTTAACACCCATCAAAGTTTTTGATTCACTGCTTTTTCCTCTTTGATATTAATGATTGACATCCATTTCTGTACAACAGTTCAGGACATCTGGTTAAGCATAGAAAGTGTGAAATACATTCAGAGCTCATTCAAAATACAGCTCATTCAAAATGTACTGTATTCATACTTTAAGATTGACACTTTGAAATTCTTATCTTACAACTGACATGTCAACAATTTCATTAAAACATAGAATGACTATTTGAAATATAAATATACGTAAAATATAAAATATATATATATATATATAAGTAAGTATGTATATATATAATATATATATATATATTTTTATATATATATATTATATATATATATATTTATATATATATATATATATATATATATTATATATATACATATATATATTTATTTATATATATAAAATTTATGTCCATTTTTTGTTTTACCTATGTCGCGCCCGGGGGGGGGGTCACCCTGTTTTCAAAATTTGGAATAGGGGGGTTACCCTGTTTTCAAAATTTGGAATAGGGGGGTCAGCTACTTTTTGACGTCGGCAAAAAATAATCCACCCCCAGGCCGAAGAAACTGACCAGTTCCTAAGGTTACTACTGTGACTGTCATTTTTATGACCTTGACAGTGATTTCAAGGTCACAATTAGCGTTGACTATAGTATCAGTATAAAGAGACAAAAACAGAGCTGTATTTCTGCATATGTATTTTTTTCAAGGGTAACTTTATTCATCATGATTATTCAATTGATTGTTTTCACAATGCAAGTTTATTAAACCACGTCATATGCACGACTCTGATGTCTCTGCAAACTCGTGAAATACTGTACATGTATAGGTTTTTGTCAACATTCCTCATTCAATCAGACAAAGAAATAACAAAAGTAAAAAAAACATATTCGTCTGCAAGAGCCATTGATACACTGTTCATAATATTCCGTTTATCGTACAATGAAAGATCTAAACTATACATTCTGTCCCCTATACTACATCTATTTATGTTTGTTCAGGTTGTCTGCCTGTGATATTCAATCACGCATGTCAACTGAAGCTTTGATAAATAGCACGTCGTCTTTCATGTACTTGTCTCGGCTGAACTCAAATACATCACGCAACTTGGCGAAGAGTGGTGACCCAAATGGAACATTCATGGCGTCTACGGGCTTACGGAATGCTGACGAGAGTTGGTGATCACTTGGACGAATGACGTCTTCAATGTGATGGCCATGGCCACTCTGGTCGAACAAGGTCAGCTTAACCTTTGGAGTAGCGAGAACATTAAAGATAAGGTTTAGTGTTGTATATCATGTGATTATACATAGTTTACCCTAGACAATTACTACAGTTGGGTAAATTTTGCATTCATAATTTTTCTCATTTTTGACATTTTTTGTAAGCCGATTGGAGTTGAACTTATATACTTATTAATGCTTGAAAATCTTTCACATGATAAGCTTGAAATCTACATGAGGCGTTATGTCGTGCGAATCCCCTAGGTTAACTTTCTTCGTCAATTAATAATTTCAAAGTCTGAACAATATACAGAACCTGCAGGCTTACCGTGTGATGAAATGGCCATCGCTGGAGGTTGTCGTATTCTCCCTTCATTACAACAAGGAAGAGAGATAGATGCGTTCCATGTCCAATGTCGAATCCATTCAAACATAGCTTCAGGCACATCTTTGGACCATGTCTACCAGCGTAGAGGAGGAGAATACTTCTCAGCATCTCCACCACTGATGGCGTCCATCCTCAAGATTTCAAAGTTGTCAATTCGCCAAAAGCCAACTTGAGTTCATCCAACTCTGGCCAGGTCAATTGCTCCTGTTGAAGAGCACACAAAATGCAATCATGAGAGAGTAGGAAAATTGTGAATTCTGGCTAATTGCCGTATTGCACAGTGACCTACCAAAAAATTGTTTCAAAACTACAAGACCTACATGAATTAGATGCTACTCAAAATTGACAATGTTTTAATCTCTGAAATTTTGGGTGTGATAATTGCAAATTTGGCTAAAAAATAAATAATTCCATTTGGTCACATATTTTTTCTTTTAGTCTTTACTATTCAAAGTTTTACTTCTGTATCATTTTATTATAAGAGTGTGAAAATTTAGAAAATCAAGCATGGTGACCCCATCTTTTTTCTTTAATATTTGATTATTCTCATATGCCAGAATTCAAACATTTCTATGTTTTCTTCCACGTGTTGCTCTCTGGCCTGATCTTGTGTACAAGTGAGTTTCACTGTCATGAGTGTCATTTGACTAAAACTCTTCTTCAACTACCATGTACATCAGAGTCAGAGCTGTCTCTGTCACTGTTCAGGTATGCAGTGACAGTGACACTGCAGTAGCAGGGTAGTATCTGATAGTGACACTATCCGTAGGCAGTAGCTGTATTAACTTTGATAATTTTGGCAATATTTTTGTTCAGTTTTACAACTGCGTTCTTGTTCTACTCCCTACAGCATGTTGAATTGTCCAGTATTCAGCTTGCTATCACAGCCTATGTATGTGTACCATGCATTTGTATCACTGACAACTAACTGTCAGTCTGGACTCCAATTAAATTATCACCAAATACATATTTATATTTATATATACAGGCTTTGTCGACAAACTAAATATTGTGTGTTTGAGCATGCTGTAGGGAGATAGCAAGAAACTGTAGTTGTTATATTGCATAGAAATATTGCAGAAATCATTAACAGTTGCAGCTTCTGCCCTGTTACGAGGCTCAAGTTTGTTTTTTACGACAAATCACACGTTTAGATTTTTTCGACATAAAAGTCATGAAATGTGACAAAATGGTTCTAGATTTTGTTAAATTATTACTAACATTACAACATTTTGATGACATAAAAAACGGTATTCATTTTTCATTGAATTACCTACAAAAACTTGGAATTGGAAAATGTAAAACTCAAAAGGGACCCAAAAATTTTCAAGTCCCCCCCCTACAGGTAGAGCAAAATTTTCAAGTCCCCCCTCCACTACCCCCAAAATTTTCGAATCCCCCCTGAATTCCTCCAGTCCCCCCCCAACCGTTTTTTTGTGAACGCAGCCTCAGTCAAACACAATAAATGAGTTCTTTCTCGGAATACTGCTAAATTTGCTTATTTTGGGTTTTTTGAATCTCAGATAAATAGGCGCAAACTTTATTGCTGCTTTTATTGTGATGAAAGACAGACAGGGTGACTATTGTGTCCATGTCGAAACTCGTTCGGGAGTGTTTTTTTGAAGCAAAATGTGCCCGAAGTAGGTAACCTTTGAAACAACACGGCACGGTCCATCGACAAAGGACCGTGAACACGGACAGCAGTCAGCAGAGAAATCTACAAAGTTCGAATTCACCGTGAAGATCACGGTTGTTAGCTGACGCAGTAAATGCCTATACGTGCGTGCTTGCTCCAACAAAGTTGAAAACGTCACAAATGTACATTTAAGTAAACTTTTTGAAAATTTGCGTATGCTGATGATAAATTAAAATTTAATCAGTCAAATGGGAAATTTTATTAGAGAGAAATTCAATTAACATGATTGGAACTAATTTGGGTTAATTGGATCTTTTAAGTGTTCAAAGTTATCAAAAGTGATAGGTGCCATATGTTGAAAGTATATATATCACAAATTACTCATGGAAACAAGTGAATTGCGAAAAAGGTAAAGTAGATGAGCTTACATTTGCTGATTAAACCAACATTAATACGATATCCAATTATCTAAATTAATTCAAATCGTGTTAATTTTGGCTGAAAAATTATTCCACATTTTTATGTCATCTTTCCTTGTAAATACTACAACGCTCTAATTTGGTACCAGATAACTAGGGCCAGCATCTGCAATTTGTTTGATGACTTTTTCCCACTGTGTTTGTTGTTTAATTGTCAGCTACGTTACTTGTTCCACTCTTCAAAGCATATTGGGATAAACAATATTCAGCTTGTCAACAAGTGTGTACATGTTGAATGTAGACTGAATCATTGTTGGCAAGTGAATTAATTCTACAGTGTATTTTAAAGTCTGAAAGTACAGTTGTTAAGTTGAATAGTTGCAATTGGCGTTTCAACATGCTTTGGCAAGTCGATCAAGAAACTGTAGTAAACATTAAAACAACAAGTGGGAAAAATCGTCACATGTTACAGGCATTGTACACAAAAAGAAGAATCTATCCATATGACGATAGCGTATACAACTAAGCGAACCGTTTCCGACAAAACACTGACTGGCACTCAGGCACTGGGACAACTACGTTTGTACGATTCCTTACGGTACAAAGAGTAACGCTGATAACGTTTGGCATGTCTCATACCACGGTCCCTCCACCGGGACCATGCCCATACGCATAGTTTTGTAAACTGTTTGAAATACAGTGCATTGTGCGGGCGTGCCATGGTTCCTACGCCGGTCCACTGATAAACAAAGAGTCCGGCGAATTATCGTATTGTATTATATAACAGCTAATAGGAGATAGCGAGTTTAGTAATTACTTTTGTTATGCACAGATGGGAAACTGTTCATTTTATGAATTTATAGTATGACCTTTACACTAGCCACGTCATCCCGTCTTGAATAATGTTTTAAAATCTTTGCTTGGAAGGAGGAGTGAAATTTTCAATAGAATCTGCGGGTTTCTTGACAGTTTTTAATACTCAGCTGTTATTTTCCCGAAAATTATTGATTCTAATCGATGGCCCGAGGTCACGGGGACGAGTATGTCATTGCATTTCAAAGTTGTCCATCTGGACTGTTATGCACGGCCCTGGAGGAACCATGTGCATGGTTTACGTCAAGTTCTCTGAATGATTGAGGATCATTGTTTATGAGTAAATGTGCCAACGTAAGTTTAGTTTTGACTCGCAAACTGTAATATGAGTAATAGCATTGTTAAACTCTGGTACAGATAAGGAGACAAAGGAGAAAAACAGAATTTTCCCCTTGTCCGTGTCTGTGACTGTAGTTAAACCACGGAGATGGCAAGGATTAACAGACAAAATTGTTGCTTGACATGCCGTATGTTGTGGGTTCGAACCCGATTGAAAACTAGCCGTATTATCTCGTATATCACCACGGTTTGGTGGAAGGGCCGTGATATCACGAGGTACAGAGCGCTCTCGAAGTCATTGTTGAATTTCACGTTGATGATAGTGTACTAATTTCAAAATCCACTAACATTTACAGTTACCGTATACTCAAAAACCTTTAGCCGGCACTTTTGCACTCTCTTGTGCGTACCATATGCGTTACAGAAATAGCCGAGTCTGACAATATTGGACATCGCTCACATGGAGATTTAAAAATACTGGGCATTTCGATTATGTGTTTACATTAGAATATAAAACTGTATTCTACTAACATAATTGGCTTCCAGGGGACAAAGCTGACTTTTATCGATGGGCGAGAATCTAACAATGATCTCATTTTGTAATTCACTCAGAAGTATATCCAGCGAAGAGGCAGAGAAACATTTCGATGACGTCGGCCATAAGACTACAGCTGCTACCACAGTAACGACAGAAGCACAGCGGTTACGATGTGAAGTGACGTTGAAAGATGTTGTCTACATATTCAATCGTAAAACGGGAAGTACAACCCTGGTCACTCTCCTTGATCGATTCGGCAGGAAGAACCACTTTCCTCTCGCTCGGCAGGTGCTCATCCATAAAACGCAGCAATATTACGGAAACTTTTACACATACCACTTCGCCGGGAAGAATCCAGAGGGCGCTGTTTTGCCGAGTCCGCCCATAAGCAGAAACAAACGGAGACTGCTATTAGAGGGTGACAGGACACATTTGGTAAAGTTAAGCAATGATGGGTTAAAATTGGAACCAAGCGTTGTCCAAACAGTATACGTTTCAATAGTTCGGGAGCCATCCGCTAATTTTGAGTCGGCTTTCAGTTTTTTCCATCTCAACAGATATGTCAAACCTGTGGTGCGTTCGAATCATGTGACGGCGAATGATAGATTTGGAACTCTGGACGAATACTTTACTAAGCCCGATTACTACCGTTCGAAAATGCGTCGAGGATCGCTTAGTTGGAGCGTCGCAAGGAACGGCCAGACATGGCATCTAGGCTTGCAGCATCGTTACCATGACAATGATACCTAGTGGAGGAATACTTTGCCCAGCTGGAGAAAGAAATTGATTTTGTGATCGTAACCGAATATTACGACCATTCTTTGATAATCTTAAGAGACCTCCTGTTGGAAAATAGTTGACATCCTATATATAGCCAGGAGGGTGCGAAGTGAACGAGCGCCAATGACTAAAACATTGGCGGATAAAATTCACAAGTGGAACAATGTTGACGTCAAGTTATACGACCGCTTCAACAAAACGTAACGAGAAAAATAACGTTGGCAAGTTATTTGGGCCGTTAAGTCAAAGTTTGTAACAATATCTTCTCGAGAGTTCTCTTTCTTTCTTTCTTTCTTTAAGTAGCAGGGTTTTCGCGGAGACAGTGAAGTATATGTCAAAAAAATCTGAGGTCTTCATTGAGACCTAGCGATTGCTAACTATTAGAATATTTTTCTAAAGTACGATCATGCCAAGATTCCCTTTCAAGTCTCTATATATTTTGTCCATTTCCATCGTCACATTCACAGCACGATTTGCTTGGAGAGTGAGTCATCTATATGTGAATGAAATTAATGGAATTCATGAGGTACTCATTTTGCATACATAAATTCTTACGTATATCAAAACATTATAACCAAAACAAGGGGTAATGTGCCCGAGGGTAGGTGACCATTTACCCGACTATTATGACTGTAATTTTTTATGACATGTCTTTCTTAAATGATTTTCTCATGTTTTCTCTGATAATTGTTGAGTTTATATAAAAATGATAATCATTTCGATGCCTGTACACGAAATCCGTTAAAAATAAGAACTGACGATTTTCATCATCGAACGGCGCATTAATATAATTGAAACTGTTATGCGGTTTATCGAATTGTTAATGCATAATTCTATGGAAGCAATAATTCCTATGTAAAACATGTAATTCAATCTTTCATGAATCTCGAAGGTGTCAAGCTTAAAGTAGACCCGGTTCACTTTCAGTCAAGTGGTGACAAGGTGGCCCGCGACGTCATCAACCAGTTACCATTGAATCCTGCCGAACGCACGACGTTCGATATACGAGGCATGTAATAAAATGTAAAGCTGACCTACAACATTTACATAATAAGCTGATACCAGCAGATACTGGATCAGACAACCCGCAATTTCTTATTGCAGTAGAACTTTAACGCTTATTAAGCATCACAATAAGCTTATGTGTCGATAATTTAAATAATTTAAATTTGAAATTTCTGTAGGTCAATAAACTTTGTGATGTTTAGACATTGACCTCTCTCGCTGTCAAATGTATTTTTAACAGTTTATTCTCAGTAAGTGACATATCTAGGAAATCCGATCTTTATTGTTGTTTATGGGTTAGATTACATGTAATTCTTGCATAAAAATGTTTCGCGATATCTATTATTATCTTGTCAAGAGGCGGCGCACGTACATGGGAAATGCACGTTATTTTTGACAAGTGAATTCAAATCCATACGGATTGCTAATTTTATCGTTGATAGTGTACAAGTGACAATTATGTAGACTCTGTTTACAAGCTAAATGCTTGGTATTGTGACATGCTTTTAGACAGTTCAGTCTATATTTTGAGACTTGAAGGTGTACAGGAAAGACTCATAACCTTATGATTATAAGGCATCGCGTGACCTGTAGAAATTTGCTAGTATTCCGATGTTTTACTCATCTGTAATAGGAAAAGAAAACTGCACGAAAATGGAAGGGTCAAGTAAATAAACAAATACAAATGAACACAAATAAAAAGATAAACAAAGAAACAGACAAATAAATAACAAATAAAATAAATAGATTGTAAATAATTGTGGGAAATTGTCTTTATTAACTCGCATGGTCACCAATCTTTATAACTTTTACAACTTTTCTTCAAAGTTTCTACTCGATTCAAGAATAGTCCTTTTAAAAACTAACTGCCTTGTCTATTTCTTTTAATTAATTCATTTCGTTATGATGATTTTTCCCAATATGCTTGCCATTCAGTCAGCAATTTGATGAGTTTGCCTTGCATTTCGTGAACTATGTTTACAGCACAATTTGCTAAAACAGGTAAAGGAAATAGTTATATCGTTCAGTGAAGGAAAAGTCTTCCAAAAATGTATCCAAGGCATCCTGGAACATGACATGGCTAGCAAATTTACTATCTGTCCCTGAAATTTGCAATTTCCTGTTCGTTTTCCTTCTGTCAGACCCTACACAGTCGATTGTATTGGCAAAGTCATACAATACTTACAATGTTGATGTGCGCCCTCTGATGAAAATTCTAGCCACAGTCCCACATCCACTGGCGCACTCAGACTCTCTGCAATATGTCCGGTTTGCGCCCTCACACACTATATTGAGCAATGTAGGGTGAGTCTACTCTTGAAAACATAGAATACCGTGCACCTGTGCCAGCAGGCAACTTTGTTGTTATCAGGGTTGATGAGGGCGCCCTTGGACATGCAGCACCGGAGATGGATGGCGGGGATGACCTTGGGGAAAGGTGCCATTTTCTCCCTTACCCACCTGTGAATTTTCTATTAAAGATACAAATATCTCACATTTAAACGCGGTGAGTTGTTACTTTTTTATACTTCTTCGAAGCGTTCAACTCTACTACTATCTTTAATATCACTCATACTATCACTAATTTTGATATGTAAATTATATCTTGTGTGATCACTTCGAGAACTCCATTGATATTTTCGATCCGGTCGGAACTCGTTTATGTGTATTGTCTTATTGAAACAATGCCTTTTTAGGTAGTGTTTAAAGCCCCATGCTCATGACTGTAGCATTCTCTGCTTATACACCAGGACATATCAAGACACGGGAGAAGATATATCTTGGGTGAAGGCTAGTGTAACTTGCCTGCCAAGAAATAAATAAAACGTAGAGAAAATGACCCTCCATTCTAAATGAAGAAGACCCCGAGTACTCGGCAAGTCGAACGAGTAAATCCTAATGACGCTGTATAGAATTCCTCTCTTTTCCATCATCCAGGGACACGCATACTTTATTCGTTCGAGCCGAAATTAAATCACAAAATGCATTTAACTAAGGGACCGTTGGGAGTGGATCGCCAAAGGCAGCCCTCCGGTTAAGAGGGTCATGGGCCATTACGGAAAGTCAACTTTATTCTAGTGGGCCACCAAAGGTGTCCGCCCATTAAGAGGGTCATGGGCTATTACATAAAGTCAATTTATTGTAGTGGGCCGCCGAAGGTGGCCCGCCGGTAAAGAGGTCGATCATGGCCGTTGCACGAAGTAAACCTAATTGGAGTGGGCTGCCAAAGGCGTCTGCCCGTTAAGAGGGTCATTGGTAATACATAAAGTCAATTTATTGTAGTGGGCCGCCGGGCCCGCCGGCAAAGAGGGTCGATCATGACCATGGCATAAAGTGAACATTATTGTAGGTATTATGTTTTTGAAAATGTGGTGACCCCCCTTTCCTACCAGTGAAAAAGCGATGACCCCCCCTTCGCGGATTCCAAAATTAGGATGACCCCCCTGGATTTTGCCGGCCCCCGGCCGTAAAAAACTGAACGGTTCCTAATAACCCTTCATGTCTCTGAGAATGCTGAGGGTCATCCCAACGTTAAAATTTTCATAAAAAGCAAATATGTACACTTTGTGTTCCCATTCGAATTTGAATATATTTTAAATGTTAACAATCACTCGAGTTTTTCTAAAGTGCATTTAATTTATTTATTGGGTTGATATCTAAATTCCACGTCAATAGAACTGAACTGATCGAGTTTCTGAGTATTTGACCACCGTTAGCTGAAACTTTCATGTACACATTCCTCTGTTTTTCCTTTTATAAAATACAGCGTCTCGCTCTACGCCCTCAATGTTCACATTCTCACCTCAATTTTTGTATGTGTGCAATATCAAATGTCAGTGCTTACAAATTACAATATGAAGTAATGTAACTGTCATCCGACCAGGACATAAATAATGAAAATGTGATAAAAACGACAGCTTTTGTTCCTAATAGTTATACTACTACAAGGTATTATGGGACTCAAAACTTTAAAGAAAAGGAACAATTATGCGCACTAAAACTTGCTATTGCGGTAGACGCTGGCAATATCATTTAAGAGACAGTCTCCTGGACACACACTCGTATGCACAAGATTCATACCCGCCCTATGAACTATAAGTGTACTTGATGCTACGTAAGTTACGGCAATAGTTAAAATTGAATGAATTTCCCTCAGTGACCTCAATATATGTATACCCTGTTATCCTTTCCGTTTTACGTCACCATGCCCTTAATTGGAAACTGCAAGTGACCTTATTTGGAGTTGCTGATTGCAATCAAGTCAGTGTCGTTGAATTGCCACGAAATATCATGCAAGGGAAGTTTGTTGACAACGGACATTGAGTTAACAAGTACTCCCTTTGAAATTAATCCTATAGTACACAATGACATGTATGTTGATCATTTAGAAATATGTACTGAATTTCCTCTCGAACTTTGTCTAATATGGACTAAAATCTTTCAAAATATATTGAGTTAAAGTGCGTGAAAGTTTGCGTTTACACTCACGTTAGATTTATAGACAATTGTCCAAGGAAAGTTATGTTAAGAACTTTTCATCCGTTCTGATACTAACTTGACGACTAAAATTTCATTTGACCAGATATATTCTTGCGATATTTACAATTTGTAATATATGTAATATATTTGTAATAAATTTATTTGTAATAAAATTTGTACTAAAATCACCGTTTTGTGTAGTCTATTGTGAATAACCCTTTGACTTGCACCTCGACGATTAACAATTGCAACTGAAATGTACTCTGACACGAATAGCCGCGCATCAGGAACCTATCTATAACCGACAGCTCGGATGAAAGGAACGGAGGACGCAGGCTGTGTTATTAAAATACCGTTGTAACAACCAGTGGATTGATTGAATCTGAGTCTGAATTCTTGGCATTTTTACTTATGAACAACCTAGACTACTTTTAGCCACTTTTGAAACTGTTTGAACAAGATTAATCGAGGAATTCAAAGAAAAAGGTACAAGTTTGCTCGACACAAGGCAACAACACTCCAGATGGTCAAGTTGATTTATAGATTTGTTCTCTGGGCTGTCACAGTTCACGTAGGATCAAAGCAATGACGACCCTCACTGTCCATTGATATCAATGGAATTCAGATGTTACAATCTATGTTGTCACATGTTTCAAAAGTTGAACACCTAATTGACGTTATTGCAGGTTATCACCATTACACACTGTTCAACATGCAAAGTGACTATATGCCAATTTCACATATAATAACACTCATCAAGACTATAATGGACCTAATTTCATAATACATTGTATGTTCTGTGTCCGCTATTCAGACCTACCCAAAGTCCACGTCAATTTCCTCCTACAAAGTTTTTCTGCCTTTGGCTGTCATCAAAATAAGCCGAGTCCTTGCACCACATGCTGCGCAACGAACAGAAAGGAACTGGTGGTGGCTATCAAACACCCGGCGGTGGCACTGTTTGGGGAAACGGGTATCCATGCGTGTTCCCAAAATCACGGGGAAGGGGTGTTTTTATGAAATCTAGAAAAGGGAGTACCTTTCAAAAAAAGTTTAAAACTGTGATTCGAAATCCCGTTAGGGGCTCACCCTGCGATACGATCCCAGCTCCCCCTCAGTGAATAGGTTCGTTTGTTCTGGCTGTTTAATCTGTTGTGCATGTTGAAAATTTTATGAGTGTGACACTCCTGTTTCAAAGTTTAAAGTTTCTTTCAGACTCTGATGTGTTAATATATGTGAAAACAATATCATAATTCAGCATTGACCTGACTCTAATATTACGTCTCCCTCCCCTTGATTTTGTAAGTAAGGGGTTATTTTGGTCGTATTTTCTCCGATATTTCTCAAAATAAGGGGATCTTTAAGGGGATGACTAGAACGTGATGTGCGTCCGGGATGAGCGACGAAACTCTCTCTAAAACAGAATTTCCAACATCCTAAGAGCATAGGAACTTGAACAGCTCACCAACGAAAAAGATTCAAGTCAAACCAAGATGTCGCCAGGTATGCTTAGAATATTTTTTGAAAGAAAGTGGTACCACGTACTACTTTAACGGCTGTGAAGAGTCGCAAAGTAAACTTGTCGTGACAATGAATTGATGCGGTGCAAAATACCAAAACACATTAAAAACTATTATTAAAATAATAACATAAAATTACATAAGGTGTGTTATAAAACACTTCTTCGGGCTATAGCGTCCGTTCATTACCCCTTGTGGCCGTGTGTTACCAGAAACACAGAACGGGTCTTCACTTTATGATTTATCGTGCATGATAATTTCAACGGGCGGTTCTGACAAGTAGCAATTTGAAATAATTCTGTTTCTATGTCTTGGCAAAACCCATAGTCCAGCGATAATAGGCGTGACTGACATTTGACTCATGGTGGAATTACATAGAAAGCGACATTATAGAAAGGATAGACACGATATATTATATTATTTTATCATTATTTTATGAAGCCTTGAAAAAGAGAAGAAGTACATACAATCAGTGCCGATATAGTAAAACAAACTTTAATAACAAAAACTATGAGCAGCAACAGCTTAAAATGAATAAGACAGCCTTAAATAAACTTAAAGGTGAAATGAAAAAATAATTTTAAAATTTGCAAAAACTATAGCATATTGTTTATCCTATCTCACATATGCTCATTATTTTACGGCGATGCAAAAAGTTAATCGCATTTCTCGAAAATGTAGTTGAGTGTCAGACCCGCCCATAAAACGCAATTTGAAATGACCGCCATTAGTCCGTGGGCTAGAGTTACCAGTTGAAAACTATACAAGATATTGCTTGTTACAATATGTCATTTTAAAAATGAGTAAATTATGTTTCTAATGATATCTAATAAGTGAGGTTATATTCAAAAACAAGCTCAGCAGATGACTTATAGGAAGACAGGTTTAACAAAAATGCATGCAAATCTGCAACACTGTGATTTTGCGGTACCCTTCAAAATATGACTGTTTTCAGCTGTAGAGTCCCAATATTTTTTTCTGTTAAAAGCCCATTTCATATTTCTGACATGGCCCTGTACCAAATAAAACAGATTTAATAGCAAAAATGGGCAGATTTTTTTGTCTAGCTAAAAAATGGTAGAATTTGATTTTAGGTATTACTGCAATTTTAAATGTAAACTTTGGGGTATGGGGTAAATTTTGGTCCTATATCATGAAAATTATACAACATATTGCATATTACAATATGTCATTTTAAAAATTCGTAAATTATCTTTCTAATGATATCTAATAAGTGAGGTTACATTCAAAAACAAGCTCAGCAGATGACTTATAGGAAGACGGATTTAACAAAAATGCATGCAAATCTGCAACACTGTGATTTTGCGGTACCCTTCAAAATATGACTGTTTTCAGCTGTATAGTCCCAATATTTTTTCTGTTAAAAGTCTATTTCATATTTCTTACATATCCCTGTACCGAATAAAACAGATTTCATACAAAGCATTGCATTTTTTATTATGCCTAGCTAAAATAATGGTAGAATTTGAGATTTACTGTAATTTTCAATGTTAAACTTTGGGGTATGGGTAAGTTTTGGTCATATTCCACAAAAATTGTAGAAGATATTGCATAGTACAATATGTCATCTTAAAAAAAATAAATTTTCTTTCTAATGATACCAAACAATTGAGGTTATGTTAAAAAATAAGCTCAGCAGATGAATTACAAGAAGACAGATTTGACGAAAATGCATTTGGGTTGCAAAATCGTGATTTTGCGGTACTCTTCAAAACATGACTGTAACATCTATTGCATCCCTATATTTTTTCTGTTAAAATTCCATTTCGTATTCTAGGGATCCCAAGGCTTCTGAAAAATACGGGTTTGTTATCCTGTGGGGGGGGGGGGTTGCACGTAGACCCCCTCTAGCCATAGGGAACAGATGAAAGGACCCTGGGGTGGGGAGGAGGGTTTTTGTGCAACGGTTGACCTTATTTGATTTTATTAATTTTGACTGTGATATTTCAAATAAAGCTTTCGACTCTAAACTGTCTGACTGTGTTTTCAATACCTACAATTCCTTATCTCCTCTTCAACCAGTGCACATACCACTCTAATTGCTGCGCAAACATTGCCAACTTGTTAATGACTGCGCGTATCAGCGGATTAGCTTAATAAGTCAACACCACAGCCGTCCCACACGTATTTTAATGCGTGTGGGACGGCTGTGGTGTTGACTCAATCACTTAATCCGCTGATACCGACAGCGGATTAGCAAGTTTTCGGAGCAATTACAGTGGTGTATACACAAGTTGGAAAGGAGATAAGGACTTGTCGGTAATATATAAAGCAGTCAGACGGTGTGGAGTTGAACTCTTTATTTGAAATATCACAGTCAAAATTAATAAAATCAAACAAGGTAAACCGTTGCACAAAAAACCCTCCTCCCCACCCCAGGGTCCTTTCATCTGTTCCCTATGCTCTAGGACACGGCCTACAACGTCCTTACTTCCGGGCTTGTGGTTAGTGACGTTATTTGAGTCAAACACAAGAGGCGTGCTTTGCTATTCACGGCGGCGGTCTAGCAGAATGTTTTATCTTTCTTATATGTTTACATATATAGTTGTTTCGCTCTTTATTTGCCATACGCAAACAGAAATGATGGTCTATTGTGTTGATTTAATCGCAATAACAGGGTCAGGAGCAAGCTTTTTAGCTTTCCTACAGAGCCGCGACGCAGAAAAAAATGGTTGAAGCAGTCCGGCGAAAATATCGGCAGACGAGTTAATACGGCTGCGTTCGGTGCACTTTGAAGACTCGGCATTTGTCGTTTCTCAGAGCATCATAGCATCAATTGGATTACAACAAAAGTTATTACGCCTGAAGCCGGATGCTATTCCAACACTTTTTTTATTACCATAATACTGATCAGGAACATTTGAAGGCTCCTCCTCAGGCAAGTTCTCCAGCTAGATCGGAGAGGTGTACGATACCGAACAACCGCACACAATGGTTCATGCAGAAACTTCGGCGAGAAGTAGTTATAAGCAGGCCCGTCCAATGTTTTCCTTTTCGTTATGTATTACTTTTAACTGTGACTCTGGCATTACATTTTGTATCATTGATGATCGCATGTACAATTTCAGTCATAAGTGTAAAGTAAAATTGAAATGTAGGCGAAAAAAATCAGATCTCAGTCATGTTTAGCTTTTAGAACTGCAAGTTTTTTGTTTACGGTCAAGTGGATTGTACGGAAACACAGTCCCTCCTGTGACCGAAAAAATAATTGTATTTTTCATATTTATAGTAGTTTAGACCATTATGTTTTCAAACACAAAGCGATGAAATTTTTAATAAATTTAGCGTCCCACAATCCTGCAAAATTAGACTCGTTTTTCATCGCCGGCAATTCAATGTCGCAGCGCTGCATGCTGCGGTTTAGAACTCGGACCGCAAAAAAGTAGTAAAATGTGTGACATGAATGCGCCAATTTGTGAGAACGCCTGCATGTACTGTGTGCGGGACACATGAACAAGTACAGTTTTCTTTGAGTGTCAGAGGTAAGGAGTGGAATCTTAATATTATGATCTTTTTTTGGATGATGTGATGGCCCTGAAAAGGGCCATTTGGTTTTTGATCATCTGATGATAAGATCTATAACGCTTCAGTATCAGCTCACTGAGCGACATTTTGCATGGCTCATATGACGCCACTAGACGCCCTCTGATGGCGAATTTGAGAAATCGATTAACAAAACTGATTCTGGGTCAGTCTTGCAGATCAAGAATTTGGCGAAACGAAAAGGTGGTTTTTAGACGTTTTCTTTCCATTTTTTTTTGTCTCTAATCTTCTTGTACATACTTAATACGTGGGAGAGGGTAACTTTTTGGCTATTTTGTTTTCTTTTCATTTCGCCTTTAACGGGATAGAGGTTTCACATGTTTGACAGATTTGCCATGTGTTCCCATATCTTTCTCGTATAGACAACCGTACTTCTCAGCAAGGTCCAGAATTACAATCAGAACTCTGCTTGTTCCTGTTCTTTCAATTGTTCCGCCAGCCTGGAAGCAGAAGTACAACTGTCCAAAACTCGTTCCGTTTGCTTGAAAGAGCTCGCCACAGGGGTGCCATTCCATCTGTTTGTTACAATTCTTGGAAGCTGGAATAAAGAAAAAAAGGCCAAACTTTCGTTCTGTCTGCTTAAAGCAGATGTTGCCATTCGATATATCTGTTTTTTTCCTAGTTGTTTTGAAGCGAAAGTAAAGGTAAAATTATGCCAAAATTCGTTCTGTTTGCTTGAAGGTGCTCAATAAGGGGACAACTCAGTGTCTGTTTGCTTGTGGTATCGTAGTCACCCTTTAGATCACTTAACCGTATTCGTTTTCGCAAAAGTACTACTTTGACCCTCAAGGTCATCACTTTAAATTCACTGATTTTGCTCTATGTTTGCAATTATTAGCATATCAGCAACGTGCTTCTACTTGGCAACAGAGAACTGTACATGCGTGCAGACACAATGAGTTTCCTCACCAACATGTCGTGTCCCTTCAGCAAATTGATTAATGCTCTCAATTTGTATTCATTGTCCCACAAAATGCCATACTGCCGGAGCTTTAAAACAAACCGTTTATAAATAATTTAAATAAAAAAACTGGATTCCAGTTTTGCAAGTTTCTGTTTGCAGAGGAGCGCTTAGTTTGAGGTACGCAATCAAACGGTTCAAGTAGTAGCCTAAACGTTGTCCGATTTAGACTGTGATGGACACTTTTAATTTTGATCGTGTAATATTCAGAGGCGTCGTGAATTTATGTGGTCTTACAAATAAATATTGTCCTAGTCTAAGAAGGAATTTCAAAATTGTTATCTAACTGAAGCGTCTATTACAGTCCATGGTAAAGAGAGGACCTCCGCAAACCTCCTTAGAATGTTTTTGTACAACCTGTTGAACAAGAAAGTTAATACAGCTAAGTTTATTTGTTTACAGGTTGCGCCATTGGTTTATTTAATTGTCAGGTGATGTAGTCAACTGCATGTGCGTTTCCAGGTTAGAAAGTTGATCAGGACTCAAAAATTGTAATTTTTTTCACTACTTTGCATGGTACGTAGAATAAGCCCACCGAAAATAGATGACGGTAATATCAATATCAGTTCTCCACTTTTCAATCGACTGGTTGTCAAGAGGGCGATTTCAGCTTCACTAGAGAAGAAGGGATGTAGCCGAGTGGGTTCAATTGCAGACTTCGTTGAATTGGTAGGTGAGACAGTGCCGAGGGTAGTGAGTTCGCGTCAAAATCACTGGATTTCCTCGTGTGCATATCAGAAAGATAAAGAATCGCTATCATTACAAAGTATACTCGAGGGTCTGATTTTGGATCGTTTAATTATGAAACTGGCATTTCTGTAATACATACCAGGACACAGTACTGGAGATATCCCATGATTCATTATGATTTGTAGATTGGGACATTTCGCAGGAAGTCTACCGTGACCATATGTGTGGACGAGTGCAGCCTAGTTTTAAAAATTCTGAAAATGTGCTTTTAAACACTCCATCCTTCTCAGATTTAAACATTTTCAACAATTTTGCTTGATTTAGAGAGGATATAGCATTTTCGTAAAATTTTCCACAGATTGTGTCCTCATCCATACAGAATAATGTAACGGGAAGTGGGGAGACTAGTAACTTTTTTGGGAGAAACAATGGAAAAACAAAGGAATTGTTTTGTCTCAGAGATTGACCTCTCCACCTTGTCGAAACTTGCTTTACAAAAGTATGGCCTTTGTAGTAGGTTGTTTAATCGTTCTTTTGAAATTTTTAGTGAAAAATCTAAACGTACTTTTACAAATACATATAAACATCCAATAATTACCTGGAAAAATTCAGATTCTTTGAGCAAATAGATATTGTAAGTATATTCTTATTTTGAAGTAAATGAGCCTGAAGAAGTGAAAGAACAGAAAGTTTTGAGGCCAATATTCATTTTTGAAATACGATAAATTATTAAATGTTCGTTTATCACGCAACATCTTCAACAATCTCAAATGCCGAAATCGTCTAGCATTTGATAATTTTGATTCACTGATTCCTAAATTATTATAGAGTTAGCCCTTAAAATACATGTGCATTCATACATATGTAAACATCATCGACAGACATTCAAGGCATTGTATCGCACCTACTTCAACGTTACGAGAATACCACTTTCTGCAATGTACATACTAAATATTTAACAAATGTTTCAGAGCATATTTTCTTTTCTGTTCACATTTTAAATTTTATTGAATATAGCAATGTACTGTAACAATATTATAGTTAAGTTATAAAGTCAACTGATAGGATCTTACGAATTAGTTTTGTGTGGGCCGATACTTCAAAATGGTTGAGATTGATTGGGTAAACCTCTTGTACAAGACTCGAATCCATATAGCTATACTAATTAACCCATATTCAACCAGTAAGTGTGGAAATAATATTCGACCCATGGTTTATATAGATTATATGTTCATCAAGTATGCAAAAGCAAATGAGATGTGAGAATTTTAACACGTACTTTTCCAGCTAATCAAGGATGCTCCAATAATGGCACTTTAGAAACAGGAAATGTGCCAAATTATCATGATATTGCGTGTTTGCTTCTATTGAAGGAGTATTCTAATGGTGAAATATCGGGAAAGTGAATCATTCATATTAAGAGCGCCAACCAATCACTTATTAGCAACGAAATCATACATTGGAAATCGGTTTCTTGCGAGCTGCACTAATATACTGAGTAATATAAATTTCTACTCGTCCTTAAAAACCAACAATAGAGGTTTGTCTTCAAAATGGATGAAACGAATCCACAACTCTTGGAAGTTTCCCATTGTTTTTACCTTTAGAAATTACTAAGCATGTTCCTGTTTGTCCCCTAAATGTTCACATTTACATATCAGAGTTCCGAAGGGTAAGAAGAGCTGCATTTTCGACTGACTTCTCAAGAAACAAGTACTATCCCACCAAATATATTAAGTCGTGGAATGACGACATTGAGTTCATTTGGAGCCTATGTGATCATCTCTACCAGCATGAGGGAGTCTACACCATAGCCTATCATTGGGGTTCGGTGATATCAATGTCTTAAGGTGACTGAAAGATCGTGTGGCCGAGTTTCTGTTTGATCATCTTCTTTAAGTCTTCTGTACTTGTTCAGCGGTGTAACACAGAAGGCAGAAACATATCACTTTTACCATTAAAATACTTCAAAGTAAATATTACTCTCAACTGACATATAGTGTATTTTATATATTGGTACACAAAACCGCAACAGACTAGCTTGAAGCTGTCTTATACCTAAATAACCCCTAAAAAGACAACAAAACTATAAAACAACTTTGCATGACAAAGCACCTCAAAAAGACGTTGCATTTTAGTTGTGAGTGCTATTTTCATGACCTTAATGGATCAAACCCGTAATTAGAATACCTTATGGTAAAAATAACCACATGCGCAAACGTGCACAGAAGCACGTGCACGTGTGTTTCTATACGTGTAATACTGAGTCTAAAGGACACCTTGTATACTTTTTATTCCGAAATGGAACCATAAGCGTTACAAAATACGATCAAATTGAAACTGTATTTAGTTTTCTTTCCAAACTTTGGAGAAATGAGAGAAATGGAAACAAGCAGTCAAGTAGATAAACAAGTACATATCTAAATTAATCTTGTTGGATGTAATGGCGTGAAAAGGGAAAAAACTTATTACATTTAACAAAATAGAAATAATGTTCTCAAGATTACATTACATATATAATATACTTTCAATATACAAACTGATATAAAACACTTCAAAGCATGTAAAGAAGGACACACTTGCATTTGAAATTCGCATTAGTTTCTCCGTTTAAATGTAATGACTTTTTGAGGTTATTTTAAAATACCACGTTCGAAGGATTAGTGACAAGTTTATACTCCATTTTCGATTGTTTTCGATTCTAATAAATTTGTCATGAAGGAGACCTTATCAGACGTTGCATTTCGGAACGATTATTTCCGAAATTTGAAAAGCGGTACTCAAAGGCAAAACTTCAGTTCTCCAACATTCTGAATGTCCGAAGATGACATCGTTGAGAAAAGCCAAATTAGGTAACAACTGAAATACAGATGCACAAACCACGGACAGTTGGATCCTTTTGCTGATCAGATATTGTGCGTCGCTGATTGGACTTGATTCCTCTGCCGCTGATGTAACTTTTAATCTGTTGAAAAGATGAAAAGCACATGGCATCATTTTGTTTTGCAGACATGCACAATGAACTGTTTTCATGTCTTCTATCTGAGATACTACCGAAATTTCGAAAACAAAAATCTGAATGAATCATGCTATATCTGTTTTAGGAATGATAATCTCAGTTGACTCAGAATTTGACATTCATAAAATCGTGTGACCGCTAATTATACTTTAAATTAATACATTAGGTCGAAAGTGCATTTTGCTTTCTCGAACCGTCAAATCGAAACTACTCATCACACAAAAGTAAGGCAATCAAAGTAATGTTTGATTTTGAAAAAATATATGATTGTGATCCTACGAGTTTCATTGATAATACGTGATTGTGCAGGAAAAATTCTGTTGTCTATACTCACAATTTAGCTTTCCATCAATGGAAGGACTACGTTCTTTTCGACTGCTTTTTCTAACAATACCGATGTACTGATGCCACCCAAAATATCAAGTTGTGAGATTGTGACACCAAGTTCCTTTGATGCCCATGTAACCATCTCTGCCGCCATGAGGAGTCTACTCCATAGTCTATCATTGGTTTGTGATATCAATGTCTTCGGGTGACTGAAAGATCATCTGGCTGAGTTTCTGTTTGACCATGTTCTCCAAGTCTTCAAGAGAAACTTGGGAGTCAGCTTTGTTCAGACTAGCATCATCCATTAAATGGCAAAATTTCAGGTTGGTTCGATGGGTGAAGTTAGCTGCTGCTGTCCAGTCCTTGTGAAAAAAAATCAAACATTATGATAGATGGATTAATACTCTCCCTCTTCTATAAAAATTCTGTAAATTCCAAATGGGATTCGAACTCAACGTATGGCAGCAAGTCAACCCTCGAAGACACTACAGTCAAAATCACTAGGCTAAATCCAAATCCTAAAAAATGAGTGGTTCAATAACCGAGCTAAAGGAAATATTGTCAAATTTTTGTCTACTATTCATCTTCATGAAATTTTGTACAAAATGCATCGAGGATATTGAGATATTGGGCACCACACATTCTATTGTTTCCCATGAATATACTCTTCAAAAGCGGCTGTGTAAAGCCTGTATATAGGCTGCCTACACACAATGATTTGTTTGGAGTATATGATACTTGAAATACTAACACAGTATCTTCTTAACTTCAATGTGACAATGTTTTCTAATCTAAACGTGCCATTAGTATGATTAATAAGCGAGCCATCAATATATCTATAGCTATGTGCATTGAAATATAATAATTGTAAGATAAAAGCCTCTCACCTGGTTTGCAAAACACACCACTGGCTTTGTATACCCATTCAGAAGCCTTCCCAGAAATTCAGTAACTTCATTGATGTGAAGTGTGCAAAATCCTTGGCTTTCCAGAACTTTGATTGTGTCTGCTCGGCCTTCAAGGTATCCTGCACCTCTTACAGCGCCCATCTGGAGTGACAGTGCTGGTAGGCCAATTTTATGTCTGTATTCTGCCAGGGCATCAAGTGCGCATTTGCTGCACAGTATGCTGGTTGTGATGATTGTCCTCTGAGAGTTGTAACTGATGACATCAAGAGGAAGATGTCCAACTGTTCTTCCTTTGTCAGTTCATGTAAATGATAGGCACTTTCAGCTTTAATCGCATCACAATATCAAATTGCTCTGGTGTCAAGTCCGGCAGAAGAGTTTCATCGACCACTCCAGCCAGGTGAAAGACACCTCTTAGTGGTGGAATATCACTAGAATTCAGCTGGTCAAGGATTCTTTGTATACTATCATAATCAGATACATCAGCCGCAAAAGTATAAATTTCAACTCCTTTACGCTTCAGGAACTCTAGTGTGCGATGAGCAGCAGCTGACTTTGCTTCACTCCTGGATACCATCACCAAATGTTTTGCTCCCATCTTTTGCATCCAGCGAACAAGAGCTTGACCAATACCACCAAAGCACCAGTTACAAGGTAAGTTGCCTTTTCATGTAATATGTCACCATGAAGTTCGAACTTGTCCGGAACGTATTCACCTATTTCAAAAACCACTTTACCAATGTGCTGTCCTTTCGCCATCGTTCTAAATGCTTCAAGGTAATCAGCAATGTGGAAAACGGTTTTAGGGATTGGATTCAGTTTTCTTTCTTCGAAGAGGCGTACAACTTGTTCCAGTGTATACTGTACGCCATCATGGTCCTGTTGAAGCCTGATGTCAATCTGACAGGAGAGAAAAGACTTGTTTTCAAGGAAGGTCTTCATATCTAGCTGTGAATTTTCCAAAATGTCGCGTTTCCCAATTTCACAGTATCTTCCACCTGGAGCAAGTGAAGCCAGCCCTCTTTCCATCAGTCTACCATAAAGAGAATTGAGAACGACATTTACACCTTTACCATTTGTCCATTTCATGACGTCATGATAAAACCTGTCAGATCTGGAATCTGTGACAAATTTAATGTCCAATTCATTCCTTAGGTAGGCGCGTTTTTCCTCTGATCCGGCTGTGCATATGATTATTGCCCTTTGCATCTTTGCAATCTGAATGGCAGACAAACCAACTCCTCCACATGCTGAGTGAATAAGGACAGTCTCTCCCTTCCGTAAATTTGCCCGTTCAATCAAACTGTGATAAGCTGTAGTAAAAGCTACAATAATGCCCGCACTATCTACCATGCTGAGATGTTTTGGTTTAGGAATCACGAAACGGGCATCACTGATGACATGAGAGGCAAAACTGGTCTTGGCGAAGGCAATCACTTCATCCCCAACCTGAAGATGATCCACTCCCTCGCCAACTTCTTCAACCACACCAGAACACTCAAGGCCAAAGCGATACCTTGTCTCATCAACTTCTAGTCCTTCCAGCATACCATGAGCCATCATTACATCCTTAAAATTGAGCGCTGCAGCATGGATCTTGACCACAACTTCACCTTTCTTTAGTGTCATATTTGGCAATGCACAGAATCCCATGTCATCTAATGACATTCCTCTTCCATCAGCATGAATGGTTTGCTCAAGGCGCCAGTACTTGAAAATTTTGGAATCGATCTCTGGCTTTGGAGCATTGATGATTCTTTGGCACAGAATACTGTTTCCTCTTATTACAAGTGTTCTTTCTGGCTGTTCTTTATCACTAAGGATAGTGCACAGCATTTGGGCATTCTGCTGAAGGGACTGTTGAGAATCAAGATCCACATAGTACACACAACCAGATTTATATGATTGCATGCTGACCCAGCAAGCCCAAATGCAGCATGTGACCACATATTTCCTTTGTCTTTGTAAGCTCCATGTGTGATTATGTAAATGCTGCTAATGGCATCTTCATGTAGTCCATGGCTTTCAGCAGCTCAAGAAGAAAATGAAGCTTTGCATCCCATTCTCCACACCAGTATACAACATCTGTTAGTTTGTTGGTGCAGAGAACTTTGATGTCATCAATGCTTGGATTCTCTATCCGAGTGCAAGGCTTCTGCATTGAATTCTTCAGAATCATCTGAACTGAGTCATCATTACATCCAAGTAAGAACCATCGACTATCAACATCATCTACCATATTCCCAGGGTCTGGAGGTGTTGTTGGTTTACGGCCAATAACAATGCTGTGCAGCTGCTCTTCTGGGGTAGACACACTTACTGACATCAGTGTAACCATTCTTTCTGAAGACGTTCTCCCAATCTGTACGTGATAACTGACAGGATTCCTCCCAAACGTCATCATGCACCGAGCAGAGACATAGGGGAACAAAAGGCTAACTCATTCATAAAATTAGAATTAGTAGTTTCATACATATACAGCCAGCCATCTTCACAAAGGAGATTTTGCATATGGCGCATTACCATTATTCGTTTTGACAGCAGAATGAAAGGCATCCAAACACACCACAATGTCAAAAATCCCCGCGATGAATCCTTGGGATTTAATGTCTTTTCCTATGTCAAACTGCTTGTACTTAATTAGTGGAAAATCTTTGAGGCATTGTTTAGCAAGATGGAAGAATGAATTACTTGTGCCGGTACATGTATATTCTACCTCTCTGCAGTTCACTTTGTCTTTCAAGAGGCTGACTATGCATTTTGACAGTCCTGCCATTCCCCCTCCCACTTCTAGGATTCTTAACACTTTCTTTTTTCTCAGTGATTTCTCTACAGCCCTTGCTATTGCCTCTGCTCCACCTCTATATAAAAGGCGCACTTTAGGGGCAGCTGCAAAGTAGACGTCAAGACTTCTGTTGCAAGCAGATGTGAGACTCCAACATCAGGATCATTAAGTTTTTAGGTAAAGCATCTGAAAAGGTCTTAATCATTTTTAATTCATGCGATATTTCAGGAATCATGCCAGCAACTTCATTTATGGTTTTGTGAATATTTTCTATAGATAGTGTTTCTACTGTTGTATCATCTGCGATTGCCCTAAGCCTTCGTATGTATCCTTCATTTCTTTCTCCAATGTTACTCTGATCAACCATATGAAGACCATGCGTAATGTAGGATTTACAGATCTTCTTTATAGTTGGCATTATAGTTCCAGTTTTTTGTATGATGTGCATATCTAATGGGAAGAGTTCACGGATTCTTCCTTCCTCAAAAAAAGTGGATACATCACTGGTAGGAGGTAAACTTGATTTCACTGACTGCCATTCAGTTGTGTAGAGACAAGATTCTAGGTCCACTCCAGAATTGCTATCCTGCAGACTCTTAGCCATCAGTCCAGCAACTTTCACCAGCACTCGCCCATTGCTGGTACAGAGGTACGCATCACCAGTTATTGATGTACTGTCACAGTCAGTAACCTTTGCATAGGCTATGATTCGCTCATCTAATGGCAATTTTGGGACAGTCATCTCCAACATATCCAACTTGACTGGCAGATATGCTGTATTAAACTGACCAAGTGATGCTATCACTAACTGAAAGCATCCATCTAGTAATGTTGTCTGTACTCTCTGGCTAGCATCAGAGGCACTTCTAATCTCAGCAACAGCTTCCTCATCTCCTAGCATCATTTGCTCAATAACTCGGAAATGTGGTCCGTACAACAAACCAATGGATGCAAACTTTCGATATAATTCAACACCAGACATCATAGTTTCACACCTCTGTTTTATCTTTGATATGTCTTTGATGACATCATGTGGAACAACGGACGTGATCTCTGCTGTACAGTGTATTTTTCCTTCTGATGATATTTGATGGATGATCCATTTTTTGTAGCTTGGATACCAACGTTTTCTTTAGATGGTCCACCCATTCTGTCATCTTCTGGCCAAATCAATGTACGTAAAAACCGTATATTTTTTAAAGCTGGATTTTCCCTTTCTCCAAAGAACATCTCTACACCATACTCGACATAGCCTGCACCAGGAAAAACCACTTTATCCTCAACTATATGGTCGGCCAAGTAAGGAAACGTATCGATTGAAACTTGTCCATTTTGTCCCTTGAAACTCTTGTCTTTGAGTCCAAGCCGAATTTTCATCCTCTCTTCAGATTCAGTCCAATGAGAGTGGTGTTGCCATGGATATGTTGGAATTGGGGCCCACTTTGGAGAAGAGTTGATCAATTTACCCCATTCAACATTAACACCTGCTACATATAATGAGCCAATTGCCTTGAGCAGTGAATGACGATCATCGATTCCCCTTTGCCCAACTCCAATAGTCATGATTTTCTTACTGTATTTACTGGCCTTGTTGATTTGATTGACATACGACAACAGAGTAGCTGATGCACTACATTCAATTATGATATCAGGCTCAATATCCTGTATTAAATTTGTCATAGCATCTTGAAAAGATACAGGATTTCTTATGTTCTCCCACCAGTACAGACCACCAAATACGCCATCGTACTGCTTGCCATCAACAGTAGAATAAAACGGGATGGAATAAGCTCTATTAGTTTTAACAACACCTTCCATTGCTTGAAGAAATGCGCCCTTAATTGGATCCATATACGGTGTATGGAAAGCACACTGAACTCGCAGTTGTTTTGCTATCTTAGGGTTTTGTTTTGTAATTTCTTCAACAATGCGAACATCACCAGCAATTGTAACTGATCCCGGAGCATTGACTGCAGCAATGAACAGGTTTTCATGCTTTAAACATAAATTTTCAGTTTCTTCTTTTGACTGACGGAAAGCTGCCATTGCCCCGGCTCCCTTTAGTTTGGCCTGTTGTTTGCTTCTATGATATATTGTCATAATTGCTTCCTCCATTTTCATCCCACCACAAGCATATGCAGCTGCAACTTCACCTAGACTGTGACCAATAACAGCGTGGGGGTTGACACCCCAGTGTTTCAACAAGTGAAACAATCCTATTTGTAAGAATAGAATAGCAGGTTGACAAACTTCTATTTCATCTATCATAGTTCCTGAATTGACTGGAATCTTTGTAGCTGTTTTTGATGGGGCTTTTGTGAGGAATATACCAGCATCATTAACAATGGACCATCCACTTAGGTTGCGGAAAATGGCATCACATTTGGATATGACTTCACGGAATATTCCCTCAGTTGCATATAGCTGTGTTCCCATCGATATCCACTGTTGTCCCTGTCCCGGAAAGAGCATGCATATCTTTGATTGCTTAGTAGAGCTTGATCCAACGATGATGGAATCAATAGATTCCCTGCTAAAGTAAGTGTTCAAGCTTTGTTCAAACTCTTTTCCTGATTTTGCGGTGATAACCATGCGGTAGTCATGATGCTTTCGTCTCATTGCTTGCCAAGCTACAACTCCGAGAGCATCACCTTCATGTTGAAATGACAGCCATTTTCGGGCAAGATCATCTACTGCCTCTTTGCTTTTGGCAGATAATGGTATGAGGATTTGTTCTCCTTCACTCTCTCCACCAAAACTCCAACCGCACTGGCGATTTTTTATAATCCCTATGAGGAGACTCCTCAAGTACAAGATGAGCAACTGATCCAGAAAAGCCAAAGCTGTTGACTCCGATCGATAGAGTTTGTTTGGCAAAAAAGGCGCCCTTGTTGTTTGTACTTCCAGGTTTAAACCTTTGAAATCAATGTTTTGGTTGGGGTAGTTGTAGTTGATTGTAGGGCATAGGAACACGCTTTGAAAGCATAAGACAAGTCTTAATAACTGCTGTTATGCCAGCTGCATATTCATTGTGCCCAAAATTACTCTTTCCTGATCCAATCTTTAGGGTCTCTTTTCTAATGGAACCGAAAACGCTACCAATAGCAGCAGCTTCTACGGGATCACCAACGGGTGTGCCAGTACATGGGCTTCAACATAGTCAACCAAAGACTTAGACAGATTGAATCTGTTATAGGCTTCATGCATGACGTACTCTTGAGCTTCCCGCAGGGGCATTGTAAGACTTCCAGAGAAACCATTTGCTGCAATCGCACTCCCTTTAATAACAGAGTAGATGTGGTCATCATCAGCAAGCGCCGTGGTTAGTGGCTTCAAAATTACAGAACCCCAACCTTCACTACGAACATAACCTTTAGCATTGTCTGAAAATGGACAGCAACGACCCTCTGGAGATAAAACTCCAAGAACACTAAACCCAATGGTAATTTCAGGAATAAGAATAGTGTTGCAGCCACCAACTACTGCAACCTTGCATTCCCTATTCCAGATATGTGTGCAAGCTAGGTGTATTGCTGTCAGCGATGAAGCACAGGCTGTATCAACTGTATAGCTTGGGCCTTGTAGATCGAAGGCATATGATATGCGGTTTGCTGTGACACAGTGAGAAATGCCTGTTATTGTGTAGGGATTCGTATGATGAGCTTCGATGACATTAATTGCGTAATCCATTGCACCTATTCCTACAAATACCCCACAATCACTTTTCAAGGTATGTGGATCGATACCAGCATCTTCAAAGGATTCTTCTACCACCTCCAACATTAGTCTTTGATGTGGATCCATGGACGCTGCCTCCCTTGGAGATATCTTGAAGAAACTGTGATCAAATTGGTCAACACCATCAACAAACCCAGCTCTCCTGGTCACCATCCTACCAGATTTTGATCGGTCAGAATCATAGAACTCATCAATATGCCATCTCTTCTCTGGTATTTCCGTAACAGTTTCTCTACCTTCACTGATTACTTCCCAGAAACTCTCAGGCGTATTGACTCCACCAGGCATTCGACAACCTGTGTGAGCAATAGTGTAAAAAGTATTGTAAAAGTATTTTTCTGCAGAGGATGTATTTGTGAATATTATGAAAATAATATTAAATAATTATTCCCTCTTCTACAAGTGGCAGACTGATTTCTGTCAGTAATATCTTTGGACTGTCAATTTTTATAAAGAGGACCGCTTAATTTTCACTGTTATGACTTCCATTGGAATCTATGGTTCTGTGGAAATATTGCTATTGATGTATGATGAGTTCTTTGGGCGATGTATAGCAAAGTTCAAAAGATTATGAACGTTTATCTGCTTTGCAAGAGTCTGGTATCTTCTGAAATTCTGCTTTATGTATAGACAAAACCATCCTGCCAAGCGTTGAGAATAAGAATTTAAGATTGAGACAAAAATACCATTTACACACTTAAAAGCCGCTACTCAATAATTAGCTCATTGAAGAATCACATTTGATGGGATCAGTGCTGTTTGTGTCACACAGACTTGTATGTCTAATGCAGACATTGTGTTTTGGGGAATTACAATCAGCTGCACTGATCATAAACCTAAAGAGACACTGTGATAGTAGAAAACATTTATAAGAAAATTGATTTTTGGTTTATCGACAATAGTCTCTAAGTAACAATGAAACTAGTTTTTCTTTGATCATAGATAGGAAAAATCAACTGTCTGAAAAGACAGCTGTATAAGGACCAGTGTCATGCAAGATATTATGTCATTCTCGACCACAGGACGCCAATCATGATCTCATTTACAACCCTTTGTAGGGCTGGTTTTGTCTCTGTACAAGCAAAATCCTAACTGCATCATGTTAACTTAATAAACAACTACGTGGCCACTGGTGCAACATGACTGATATTCAAAAAATTGTACAAAAGCACGCCTTCCAAGAATTGCTTTGAGCTTGTTCCTTGTTCCTTAACAGTTAATATCTCTAAAGTTTTGCTTCTTCTTCTTATTCTTTTTCTTGTTCTTCCTTTTTGTTCTTCTTGTTCTAGTACTCATTTTTTCTTGTTGTTGTTGTCGTTGTCCTTCTTCTCCTTCTCCTTCTCCTTCTTCTCAAAATTGTACGTGGCAGAGAGGAGAGCAAAAATGTCGCATTGACACTTTCTTCATTTACAAGAGGTTGACTTCGAAAATCAATTCTGTGTCTATTGACTCTCCTACTGATTTATCTTACCAATCTCTTGTTTCTCTTATTATAACTATGAATCCGTGTGTCAACAAAAATCCAGTTTGGTGTCTCAATACTAGTCTTCTTAATGATGAAGATTACTGTACTTTAACTAAGGAATTCTGGGAAAGTTGGCTTAATGAGAAGGAGAGGTTTTCTTCTATTCAGTCTTGATGGGATATAGGAAAACAAAATATTAAAGAATTAAGTCAGCAGTACAAGGTTTAACGAGTTCATCACTTTAATTGTTCAATACAAAAAACTTATTGAGGAAATTCGTACTTTGGAATCCTTGATTCATACACAGCCTTCTCTTGAAATAAGATATCACCAGCAAAAAGACCTGTTTTAGACAGTTTTCAGAAACTTGAAACCAGAGCTGTAGTTATTCGTTCTCGTTTTCAACAGCTCAATGAATCTGATAATAATTCACAGTTTCTTCTTTTCCCTCGAAAAATACAAAGGAAGTCGTAAATCCATCAATCAGACTACTACAGAAAATCAGAGAGAAATTCGTCAATTTACTCGCCAGTTTTATCAAAATCTTTTTACTGCTGAGACACTTTCACCTGAAGCACAAAATACACTGCTTAATGATCTCCCTCAATTACCTCCTGACAAAGTTACTCAGCTTGATGAACTCATTAGTCTTGATGAGTATACCTTTTCACTCAAGAACAGTGAAAATGGTAAAACGCCTGGTGTTGATGGCATACCTTGTGGATTTTATTAAAATTTCTTGTCTTTGGGGAGAAAAGATTTCCACCAGGTTTTTCAACAGTCAATTTCCGATGGCCTTCTTCCAACGTCCTGTCGTATAGTTGTTATCACACTCCTTCCGAAACCAGGTCTCAATTTAACTTGAGTAGTCCACTTGGTCTACCATTTTCTGAAGTTTGTAGCCCAGTGACAACCTCTGGTAGCCCATGCATATTTTAATTTAGGGGTTTTTATTAACAAGAGAAGAAAAAGCTATTCTTCAAGATTCTGCCCATGAAGTGAATTTGTTAGTCATTTGATGTGACGACTTGCACGCCTTTATTACCCAAAGGAAACTTGTTTAACTGACGAAAGTGACACTAAAAAGTTTGGTGACCAACCATTGTATTGACAACCCGTTTCATTCTCAGAGTTGCATGCCAATTTTGATAGTCGTCATGGGAATGACTACCACCTTCTCAGCAGGGCTTAAAACAGACCATGGGCTTTCTGTAGTAGGGAGGAGTTTGTGATTGATACATTTTGATGAAATACAATAAGAATACATTTTCATTGGCCATCATTTTCTGTGCCTGTCATCCAAGTACATCAGTTGAGATATTGAAACTTTTTGCAAAGTTCCATCACAAGGTCATCTTTGCAATTTGCAAAACAAAGTCATAGTCTAGCCTTACTATGTCAAGCTTGGATTGACTGCATTTAGCTCATCAAAAGTGAAAGACCGGACATGGTACGCCAAGTACTGACTGAATTTCATGTCCCAGGCTTTGGTAGTCCACGTGGGCTACCTTTTCATGGACTTTGGTAGTCCCACGGAAAAGTTGGTAGTCTGTGGACGCGGGACTACCGCTAATTTCGAGCCCTGGAAACAAGGTGATAACTCTCTTCTCAAGAACTGGAGATCTATCAGTTTGCTTTGCTCTGATTATGAAATTTCACTAAAGTTTATCTCTTCGCTTGAAACTAGCTTTGCAAGATATCATTCATAAACATCAAAGTTATGCTGTTCCAGGCAGACAGATTTTTGACAACATTCATTTAATCAGAAATTGCATTCATTTTCATAATCAAATAAATCTTCATCTTTGTATTCTTTCTTTGGATCAGGAAAAGGCTTTTGATCGTGTCAATCATCATTGTCCTTTTCAAACTCTGCATGCGCTGGGTTTTGAAGATAATTTCATCAATTTCATTAAACTTCTGTATACACAAACTGATAGTCGTGTCCGTGTGAACAATTCCCTTACTGCTCCAGTTCAGTTTTCACGTGGTTTAAGGCAAGGTTGCTCCTTATCTGGTCATGCAGCTTTATGCAATTGTCATAGAACCCCTTTTTCACAAAATTAGACAAGATGACAGTATTCAGCTTAGGCCAAACAAAACAAAATTGTGCTGTTCCAATAACCCGACCTACCCTTTTTACCCGCTGACCCTAGACTATTTAGAGCTATGTAGACGCGGGAAGTGAAAAAAAGAAAGGAAAAATCCCGCAAAATCACGCACGCAAGAAATAAGAGAAAATCATGCGAGAACTAGCGCGAAACCTATGACGCCATTCATCGTTGCCAATAGGTATAGGGTGCGTATTGCTGGCCAATACTGCGGCCAGCAGTACGCACCCGGGGTTACGCACAACGTACGTTCGTTTGGCAAATGCGATCATGGCAAGGAAAGGAAACGGACTTTCAGACAAATTCTTGAGGAAAACGACCAAGGTTTTTACTCGATGTAAAAACACTCCACTCGAGTTTAGTTTGCCAGTATTGCAGCTGGGCCATGGTTTGAAATCGAGCAGATAAATATCCAAGTTGGCGACACTACAATCAACTTCAACGAGAAATACATTCACTCAGTGACCGTGATTCACTTTTATTTTGAGCGACTGCGAAAGTTGAGGATTTACGATAGCCAACTGGCGGGCAACCGGCAGTTTGCACCACCCATGGGCATACCGATGCATCACCGAAGACTAGCAGGTCTGATAATGGAAACTGACTGTGCTTTAACAGTGCAATTTACTGTCAAAGAATGATGATTAAGGCAGTTCAGTTTCTATGACATTTAAACAAACATACACGTAAACCAAAAGGGTTTGAACCCCTGAAAATGCGAATTTAAAAACAAAAATATTTTGTAAAAGAAATTCCTACCGACCTACCTACCCTAATTTAGAAAACCATGTTATTGGAACTTCACAATATACTTTTTCTTTTAGCCTTATGCTGATGACGTTCATACTCTTGTAACTTGTAACACCGATTTTTTCAGGTTTAAATATTAGTTTTCTATCTATTAGCTAGCCAGTATACAAAAATTAACTATTGTAAGTCTAAAGGTCTTTGGGTTGGCTCATTGCGTGGGCGAACTGATCACCCACTTGAAATTCTGTGGAATAGTATCGGTCTCCATCCCACCACACCAAATGGTTTGACCCAACCTAATACTTATATGTAAGCACCTGAAGCAAATTTCATACAATAATTCTACCTATCTGACGATCGTGTGTATGTGTGAAACTCGAGTAATAGGTACGAAACATACTTGATGTGTTCTCATATTTATTGTAATATTGCTCTGCATCCCTGCATCGAGCACTTTACCCCTCTGAGAAGATACAAACAAGTTTTGGTATATAATAAATATATATATATATATATATATACTTATGATTCTGCATCAAAGGATATCTTACCAAAACGATTTCATGATCATTTGAAATGAATGCGAGTAAAATACTAGGGGCCGAAGGTGACGTTAATAAGTACACCTAATACGATAAATTATATCGGCCAAGAACGCAACAGCCAGTTTAATTTCAAACATTAATGAAATTCAGTGTTCAACTGACATTGTCGAGTACATCATAACAGGTAGGAAAGTTACATGTACTTACCAATGCCTATGATGGCGATGGGAAATCCATGAGTGTGACTTTCTTCAAATGAAAGTGATGATCTCAAACCCGTGTCTGTACCATTCATTGTCTTAAATGGAGAAGACAAAATTGAGTGTGAGTTGTTTCCCTTCACTTTTTGATTGTTAACGTTAAATATTTGTCTTGTAGTGATTTCCACTTAAAGATAATAACTTTTTCTTCCTTGTCGGCTTGAAATTTCAAGATGTGTAACTGAAGATACTGGACAAGGTGTTCATTAGATATTCACAAAGTCATTTCAATACATTACTTTGATTCACAGTATAATTTTATTCGTTCTGCCAAAGATGACGGAAGTAGTTGACTGATTTACCGATTGCATTCCGTCCATGAGTGGATTATTCTTGTTATTATTTCAACGACCGCAGCGGGGCTTATACGAAACTGCATAAAGAGTGATAGATAGATAGATAGATAGATAGATAGATAGATAGATAGATAGATAGATAGATAGATATGGACGCATATCATTAAATTATTAAAAGTTGCAAGTATCTTGGATTCTCAAGCTATAATACTTAAACAAAGAAATAATACGAATGAACATTATCGTAGATTGTAAAGTCGTGCCTGATTTTTACTGAAATATGTGTGTTCAATTGGATGTTACATAAAAACTAGAACATCATTGAAATGTGCCTGATATTGCAGACGTCAGAATTCACGTTCACAAACATGGCGATCTTGGCGTCCTCTTACTACTGGAAAATCATGGAAATGTTGTGATTGCCATGTTCAGTTCAGTGACGTCTCCTAGCTGTGGAATGGATCGATTTTGGTGCAACAATTTGATAAAATATTACACTAATTTTAGCGTATCGGTATCGGTATACTATTTTGAAAAGACTTGCATGAAAAATAAAATCATAAAAGTTATGCTTGGCATCATATCTATGAATTGTCGTCATTAACCCCACGTAAAGGTTCATCATGACTAGCGACATTAACCCCAAGCACGGGTTACCGTCATTAACACCCATCAAAGGGTTTTCCTCACGGTTAGAGTATAGCTTCATCTATTCCTAGAGTAAATATGCTAAGAAAATATTGGTGGGAGAACACTGTTTGTCCTGTAACATACATCAAATTACAATACATATTTCTCCTTTCTCTTTATACAATAATTTGAATAAAAATAATGTGGTTAATGTTCTCCAAATAAATTTTGTTCATGCTGCATGCACTCTCCTCACTGTTTTCAGGGGAGCTATTCAGTCACTCTCCTACCTCTCGCGCAGCTGATTCCAGGACAGCGATTTCAGCTCTCCAGTCATATTAAAAGTACATGCCTAGTACTTTGGGGAGTCTTGTGAATATCTCTTTGGAAATGTTTCCTTTGAAGGCTAGTTGGTTTCCTATCAGATATCGCTCGCTGCGATCCGCGGCCGTGTATTTAAACAACGGCTTGCGTGAAAAAAAATGGTCGTTGACACTCGATCTAAAAATGTAATCACTTTGCTTAACGTTTGAGTGATTAGGGTCAAAGTCGAAATTTGTAGAAATTTTTAAACTCTTCTTCCAACAATAATTGGAAATGAATATTTCAGTGTAGAACCACTGAAGGAAACTACATCCTAAACTGGCAACATACACGAGTGAGATTACCATAGGCGCTGAAGTTCTTGACCTGGATTGAGAATCAAATGAGGATGATCATGATGACATGGAACTTGATGAGATATGAAATTTTGCTAGGTTTGTATCTCCCTGAAAGCATTGAGTGAAAATAAACGTGTAACTTATCTTGAACGATTGATGAACTGGGTGGTCGACTTGCTATACCTAATGTGGAACAGTTTATTGGGCTGGAAAGGGGCGTTCGTCACAGCAAAACAACCTCGCGCTTGGCAGTCAGTATGACCTGGCCCCTATACATTTAATATGGTCCCCTGTTTTAAAATTTAGTGAAATCCCAGTACTAGCTAGTATGTTGTAGTATGATATAATTCCGTTGCTGCGTTAAGGTAAACTCGATCAACTAAGGGACCAGGCTCAATCTATTGTCCATTTATTATCCGAATCACTTTGGGCCGGTTGATCATGTGTCATAGTTGTGACAAATGGCTGAGCTGATGAACATTGTTATGAGAATGGATTGGTGAGAAGCGAAGATAAATTACCATACTCTGACCAAATCTGACAGAACCAAATAATACATATAGCTGCAGGCAGCAATAACGGGGCCAGAGCAAGCTAAGAGTGTTAAGAAAGTCGGATGAGTCCAAGTGGTCAAAGGCAATCCTAGCATGTGACAGAATTAGATATGTATACAATTAATGGGGTACAGGATGTGTCACCATAAAGTCTCCTATCCAACCAAATATGAAGGGTACAGCAATTGTGGATACTGATTTATGGGCTAATTTGTGAAATCGAGGTCAAAGGTCTCCCTGACCACGTGACATTTTGTAAAAAAACTTTGCTCCTGTACTTATCCCTGTCCACCAAAAATTAGACCTCTAGCTCTATTGGCCCGTCTAAAATTAGAGTTTGTGCATAATTAGTGACGTACGGGATGATGAAGGAGCATCACCCAAATATGCGTGATGTCAATTTTAAGGTTTAAATCCAAGATGGCTGACAGGTCATGTGATCCATTGTTATTCCCATGTCATCAAACAATTACTGGTCATGCATTTTACCTATATGCCAAATTGTAAGCCATTTAATGAACATTTTCCAAAAGCTGAAAACGTAAAAGTAGGTCAAAGATCGTTCAAGGTCATCCAAAAGTTTTGGAAACGATATTGGTTCCATACTTACCACTGTCTAACAGGAATGAGACCTGGGACCCTATAGTTGCCTAGACATATTGATTTTGCATAGTTAAAGCCCCACTAGCTGTAACTCTGAAATTGGACGATCTCAAAATATCTTCCTATTCTCTCCTGGTTTTCTCTGAATTCTACCCTCTACAGGGATATGGGCTTTCGTTGCATTAGCAAACCATTCCTTTGGAAACATTTGACAAGTAAATTCAAATTTTAACGGTCATTTTGATATCCCTCCATTTTAAAAATTGGTAATATTAGAACATACAATGTCACAGTTGAAAACAGTCGTCCTTGTGCATTACATTTGGACTACTCTGTGCTGTTTTGGCGAAGATTTCAGTGCAGATATGCAGAGTATCAACAGTTTTTTTCTCCACATGAGGCTGCGATTTAATGAGAGGGCACACATTTAATCACAGTGTAATCTTAATCTTGTTCAAAATTGAACATACAGTCCCAGCGGATAGTAAATAATAACTGTATACACTCACCTAAATTAGAGCATTCTCACAAACTTATTTTAGTTTGAAAGTAAAATCATAAAACTTGCGAAAAGATACAGCTAGTGGGGCTTTAATGAGATATGAAAAATCATCAGTTTATTTGCTTGAAAATCTTCTTCTCAGAAACGACAGGATCAATGACCTTTAAATTTGGAATTTAGCATCTAGGGAGTATGGTCTAAAAGTGTCAACAGATTTTTTATTGGTTAACTTTAATTCAAATTAGGTGAAATATAAAATTTAAGACAAGGTGGTGGCCAGGTCACATTACCAATCGAAATGTAAAGGGTGCCACCAGTATTCAGTATGTTTAATAAGCCCTGCAAGTTTGAAAAGGCTGAGCATAACGGTTTAGGAGACATGCTTTGCAAGAAATTTACGGAAGAAGAAAATGAGGTTGAAGAAGAAGAAGTTGATCCAGAGTAAATGCAATAGGGACCAGCCCACATAGAGTTTGGGCCGCTAATTATTTAGCTCAGGATATGGTACCATAAATCCCCGATCCCACAAAATATGAAGGGTGCAGACTGGGTTATCAATGTACAAGCCCAATGTAAAATCAAGGGCAAAGTTCATCTTGGTCATGTAACCTTTTGTCAAAAAACTTTGCTCTCATACTTATCCCTGTCTACTAAAAATCAGATTCTAGCTCAGTTGGCTGGCTTACTGTTGGATTTGTGCATAATTTATGCAGTTTGAGGTGTAAGGGTCAAAGGTCAGAGGCAACTCCAAAATTTGGGTGTGAAATTTGGTCCCATACCTGTCATTCGTCACTAGATACTTGCTCTCTCAGACTCTAATATAGGCTAGGATGAGGTGTGGCCTTAGCTTAGCTGCAGAGCTATAGGGCAGATCAAAGGTCATACAAATTCTAGAAAAATGCTTTGAAACTCTTCTTAAAATCGACTTGGCCAATAACCTTGAAATTTGTAGCAACTTTGCCATATTGTCTACAAGAATCTGCACAGAACTTTGATTGATTAAGTTTTATCCAATGAGCTCAATTTCCAAAAGTTGCTGAAAAGGGCTATTAGATCAAAGGTTATTCAACGTCATCGAAAAGTTTTGGGAAAAAAGTTTGGTCCCATACTAACCACTTTCCGACAGGAAAGAGACCTGTAGCCCCTTATAGTTGCTGAGCTATATTGATTGCATAATTAATGAGATATGCAATGAGATATCAATTTAATCACTTAAAAATCTTCTCCTCAGAAATTATTGGGTCAGTGATCTTGAAATTTGGTAGGTAACGTCTAGGTACTATACTTTGGCCTAAAAAGCCTTTCAACAGAAGTTTAATGCAAATTAGGTGGAATACAAAATTTGAAGACAAGATGGCGGCCAAGTCACATGCAAAATCGAAATATAAAGGTTCGGATGCACCAGTACATAGTAGGCTCAATAAGCCCTACAAGTTTGAAAATGTTGCGCCACAGCGGTTTTGGAGATCTAGCTTTGGTAAGAATTTACGGAAGAATGGGAAGAAGTTGCAGAAAAAAAGATATAGAGTAGAAGCAAAAGGGCCCAAGCCCGTATTGGGCTGGGGCCCCCTATGATATGTACTTTCGTTCCCCTACAAGCTTGGACAGGCTTGTCAGTCGGTCAAATACCAAATTCAAAAACTAGTAAAAAACATTTCGAACGATCATGAAATGTTATGTTTGCAGTCACTACTTTTCATGTATTATGAAACCAGATTCATTAATGCACCGTGACCTCTCGGTATAAAGTCGGGTTCACGTGCAGAACAAGGAGAACAACAGGGCTGATTTTTTCGCTGCTAAAATTTAATTCGAAAATACGACTTTTTTCGTCGCTGGCTCGAAATATGGACAATTGAAAACCTGGCATAAGAGTATTAAATTAAATCGCAATATTTTCGTGTAAATGAAATAGTGCTGAGCAAGCAAGCAAGCAGACCAAACTCAAAAAGGCGTAAGGGCACATGAAAGCAAAGTTGTGTAGGAATGTTTACGGTGGGCACGCACGCTTATTCCAAGAACGACTTTCTCACGAATGACGTGATGTTGTAATTCCCGACGGAAACGTGATTTTGCAAATATGACAATATCACTAAGGACAGAGATCCGAGTGCCCAATCTTGAACAAGATCACACCATCGAATATCCCATTTTCGATTGTCCTCATTCAAGTTTTTACCGATAATTAGTTAAAAGTATTACGCCATTCACAGACTCCCGGCACATTCCTTGGATCGTATTTCGATGACTTTCTTATTCAATAAAGAATCACCGCACATTTTATTATTGTACATGTCGGCTAGCATAACCAAGTGGCTATTGCTGCCGATCTTAAGCCCGGCGAACAAGCTGCAGCTGTCAGCGTAGTCCACTGGTGCATGCTGCACAGAAGAAAACTTAAGGTATGGACATAGGACCCTCGATCTCAGGTGATGATGATGATGATGATGATGATGATGATGATGATGATTAAATATTTAAAAAATAAAAAAAAATAAAAATATATGTCGATTCAGTAAATTTGTTGTTATCGTTATTATTATTGTTGTTGTTGTTGATAGTATTTGCAGAAAAGAACGTAACAAAGTATGCGCTGCAAAATTCAATACAGCCTAACTATACACAAGGGATGTCTCTTCATTTTCACACACTTTTTTCCATTGGCAAAAATGCACCTAGCAAGCATCGAAATTGGTAAATTTCGACGTAGGGTCAAAGAGCATTAGTCCTTCTCAATCATACTCAAACATTTTACCTCTTACCAATGGTTTTACAGCGCATCTTGTCATCTCTTACATTCCAGATTTAAAAGACCCGCGTTAGATGAAGTCACGCGGGCGCATTTCAAGTCGAACCAATAGCAGAGCCTGTACTGAACGAATGGGCCCTGTGTGAAAACCCGGAAGTAACGTAAGTTAGTTTCTCACATCTTTTGAAAGACCTTTCTCTCGCTATGGGTGAACTTGAATTGTTAAACTTGCCAGAGTTTCGTATGCAGACGCACGCAGACAGTGTTTTCTTCATTTTTTAAATATTTAATCATCATCATCATCATCATCGGGGGGCCCTATGGTGTGAAAGCTTTTCACCACTCGATTTCATAAGTCAGCGAAATTCATAAATTCTACATAAACAATCAGTCGACTGGCCTCCTTTGCCTAAAACCATACATTTCCTTATGCTACTGGCGAGAAATAGACCTGAAATAGACTGGGTACACCATCCCAGCGCTGGCCATTTTGAATAAGCTTTATAAAATGTACGCGCGTGCGCATACAACCCTTTACAAACTAAATCGTACTTTCTTTCAGTTGCCCTTCTCTCACTGGGCGCGTACATTTCATGAAACTTATCGATTTCTGAGTTCTGCTCATACTCATTCCGTAAATTGCACTTACTTCGAATTCTCCAGTGTAATGCTATTAGAAATATTCGCTGGTCGTAGTACAGTGTGAATTTACTAAAGTGCACGCACTGCAATTAACTGACATGAAAATACGTAAATTTCATTCATTAGTGTGGTTCTTTGTATCATAGGCATCTGTGACAAGGTTTATCAACTTTGGTCGAGTTCTTCCACATGATATCCCTACTTAATGTCGAATCTCGATTTCTATGCAAATGGACAATATGATTGAAAGGAAACTGCTGAGTGATCTCGAAAATGACCATTGTTTGAGAGTCAATCCTGTAGCAAAATGCAATTACTTCAAGAAATAACGCGGGCCAACATTAAACAAGCAAGCAACATCCATAATCTAAGTAGCAGTTGCCATTATCATATACGATGCATGTACAACATTTGATTCTGAAAAGTGGTTCTTGAAGGTCTCGGCACGCTCTGACAGACACACGCACACAATACTATAGCTACCGTGTGTGAACAAAGAAACCGAAGAGGCGGTACAATAACCTAGTTCCGTTGTTGCAATTTTGACATTGATCCTTTCACACAGTTGAAGTTCGATGACACGTCTTACAGTGAATACACCTGATCATTTATATACCTTGTTTCTGAACTTCACGTCTCATAAATGTATTACCGTATTTTGTGCCTGGCAGCCAACAATGATGAAAAGAAAATCAACCGACCCACCTACACCGATTTTCTGATATTTTACCGCAAACACCTACTTCTTATTTTACCTTATCATCTTATTCTATATCCATGCAAGGCTGGCTAGAAGCACCAAATCAAAAATAATGAGAAGGCTACATTTTAATATCTCGGACCTGCCTCATCGTGCTGTATCTGTCAATATCATCATTGACGGTACAAGATCTAGATTTTCTACTTACCAGCGAAAGATCAGAAGCGTAAGACGAGCAAGGTCTGCGTCGGTCGGCCGTCAGCTGCACAATGAGGGATTAGCCTTCTTCAGCCGTTTTACCGCTAGTCTTCCACTCGTGTTATGCGGCCGACAACTTTATGAGTGACAAGACGTGACGATCCAACCTATTGGCAATGTGATGTCACAGTGATCTTTTTATATACAACAGCAGATTTGAAGAGAAACTTCAACAAAAGCAAAAGAAAACTTAACTCTGCCAATATTTGGTGGGACTATGTTTTGATATTCCTTCAATGATCTTGGTATATTCACACTAATACCGTTTCAACAACTAAGGCTGTGTTCAAAACACCTCGGAGGGGGGATTTGAGAAAATTTTCTTCGACTTCAGAAGGGCCCCCCATCGACCTTCAAATAGCATTATGCCTCTTACTCATAACTATTTTGAAGTCCCTTAAAAACATAAACTGTATCTTCAATCCTAGAGGTGGTGGCGGGCTGCATGTTTTCAGGTTTTTCCTAAAACGTGGATAAGTGTCACCTTTTATTGTCAACTCCAAACCGATGACTTAGTAACTAGTAAAAATGGAAAACTTTACACATTAAGAGCACGCAAAAACTCTATCCAAGCACAGTGACTGAGAGTTCAGAGTTCTCTAAAAATGGTGTCTGTGCAGCAAAGAGACACAAATAGGGGAGGGTGACAGGGAGACAGATACACGTTTCCTGAGTGGTGCAATTTTTAAAAATATGACATGCTTCTGAGCAATTTCATGCATTCGTTTACCTTTAAAACTAGGAAAGACAGCCTTTAAATTGTGATAATAATCATGGCCATACACAGAATAAAAAGCCCCTGTGACAGGCCCTGTACAGATTCTGACACAACCCTGTGGTACAGGTCTGTGTCAGCAAAGACGTCCATTGCTGTGACAGGGGACTGATGTGCAAATCTGTATCCAGGGCTGTGGGGACAGGACCGTGTAAAGTATTGTGGACACTGACCTGTGACACGGTCTGAAATTTCTGCCTGTCTCAGCACTGTATTTAAAGGTGTACACAGTAATGTGAATAAGACCTGTAACAGGGTCAATAATTTGTGCACACAATTATGCTTGTATTCATTTCTGTCAACAAAATTAGCCCATTTCCCTGAAAATATACACCCCGAAATCTGACAAATATTCATACCCGGTAACAGACCCTGTATATTCAACACTGACACACCACTATTTGTACACCAGCATTTCAGTCATGTGGTCACAGCACTGATACACTTAGAAATTACAACACTGTATACATTCCTATGATACCAGGCCTAATACTGACCTGTTCATACACACCTGATATCTGACTAATTTTAGTGTAATTTTTTAGGTACTGTAACAGAGGGTATTTCGTAGGGACTGTTACAGGTACTGATCAGACCCTGTTGGAGGCATGTACTGAATCTGCCTGTAGTTTTCTTGCTGTGTACACGATGGAAATGCAGATCATGATCATTAGGATATACTCAGTGAAAACAAGATTTTCAAAAAAAAAACGATTGACGGGATACATTTTTTTACCAGACCCCCCCCCCCCTCAAATCTATATCTCCCATCTCTGCAGGATTATTTGTGAATGCTGCCTAATGCTTGATGCGGGAACAAACAATAGCGGATGTGTATCTCCACGATAGGTTGGGAACCTTTTTCTAGGTCGCGTTCTGAGGACACACAACACGACAGCTCAAGGCCACCTCGAAGGCTTAAAAACACGGTCATTCTTTTGTGGAGTGACCGTATTCAAATTCAACACTGTTCATTTCACATCTCTTTTATCGGGTGTGTACCTTTCGAGGTCGCCCCTAAGCTTGCTTGCATAAAAGGCTACTTTCGCGGTGTAAACGATGACTTTACTAGCTGTCAGTTTCTTCGGGAAGTTCCGCTGGGGTTGAATGTGGCTGTGTGTGTATCTGTGTGTGTGCGTGGGGGGTGTTAACCCTGTTTTAGAGTTTAGTAAGTGTGGTCACCGTATTTTTCAATGCTAAACAGTAATCAGCATGTTTTTAAATTGATGTGGCTTTGTGTGTGTGCATGTGTGTGTGTGCGTGTGTGTTGGGGGGTTATTTGGTTTTAAATTTTGGCGAGTGTAATCACCGTATTTTTAATGCTAAACAGGGTTCAGAGCATTTTTGAATTAGAACACAGGTTCATAATTGCATAAAGCATTCATTTTCATTTTTCGGGCGCGTATCTTTAATATCTGAGATATAGATTTATCAAAGATATCTGGATGTTTGTAAATTCAAAAATCTTTGCAAATAGTACTTACCGTTATTTAGTCTGCAGTTTAAATCCAAAGCATGACAAAAACCTGATCTTTTACTGTTTTCTTTATGAGAAATCAGTGTAAAAAAGACCATACAAGCAATAATATTTCAAAATAAATTGATACAGTGACATACGTAATGATTAGTAACATTATAAGATATTTTTGTTCTCATTGATGCACCTGAAAGGCAAACGCCTCCCCCCCACCACACTCTGTCAGGTTTTATAATAAAGGGCGTGTTTTCATGAGTATAAAAATGATAGTTAACCAGCGGTGTTTGTCATAGTTGTATTTTTGTACTTTGTCATAGTTGTATTTTTGTACTTAGTGTCCCTCCCGAATTTGTTTGTGGCTCGATCTTAATCTCATTTTAATGAACCTTAAACGCCTACGAAGCGAGGAGAGCTAAACAAGCTTACTTTACTTTGCAAAAAAGGTAAAAGCCGATTAGTGGCATTTTCAATCATGGCTTTGAGTTAAGTAAAAGGAAATGTTCGTGGTTCCAGGCTTAAATGTTCATTTGCACCACGGTCCCTACACTATCAGACACAAAATCTTACCACTTTATTCTTTGATATTACCGGCACATTAGTACATTTGACAAACTTTGTCCGTCCTGGGCTAAGAAATTCTCATAGTTGTATTTTCTTCCTTATCGCTACAATTCATTAGCTTTATGGTGGATTCGCCCTAAGTAGTATAAGATAACTGTTGATGTATACTTTTTCTTAGTAACTTTTACGAGAAGCGCACAAAAGACTGAACTGACTGTACGATGAAGACGGAAGAGTTCAAATGAACTTCAAATGACCAAGGGAACCAATCCTAGGACTGCTTAATGAGTCACTGATCAGCCGTTGACCACAGACTTGAAGCATTAGCTGGAAAACTCGGCGCAGATTCAGTTGACTGAATATCATCAGCTCATGCTACATTCAAGATGTCACAACACGGGTCACAATCATAGCATTCAAAGACAATGATGGTATGCAGTGATAGCTCCAGGTACAACCACTTCATTGTTCGCCTATACCTATTTATTGCCTCTGTGGTGCGGTAAACAAGTTCATATATCTTCCGTGCAATGATTCCATACCTCAACTCGATACTGGTTCGTACCCATGCTCAAATACACCTGCTTCTGGAAATATATGTATCTCAGAGTTCATAACCTTAACACTTACCCGTAACGCAAGATGCATTGCACATTCAACAGGCAAAATTTAAGCCAGTACTTGAATAACGTGTATGAGCCGTAAATCGCCCTTAAAAGTAAGTGTACTAAAGTGAAACTGTATTTGCATTGTCACGATATATATGGTATATTTTGCTTCACATCGTCCGCTTTTAAGAGCTTTGTGTTCAGATATTTTTATTCTTATTGTCCACTATTTGTATACATACCGTAATTTTAAATCCTTTCTGTCGATTTTTATTTTTGTTGTGTTGCTATTATACTGTTTCTTTGCTTGTTAGTAATCTATTTATTTTCTCCGAGCTTGTTTGGGCCTTTGAGCCTATTGACCCGTCAAACAAATAATAAATAAATAAATAAATAAATAAATAAATAAATAAATAAATAAAAAATAAATAAAATAAATAAATAAATGAATTTACAAAAATCTGATAAAACGAAAGAGTTCATCAAAACTCGCTTGCAAACTAAGTTACTGACTCACTTCTTTGAGAGAGTTTATCTGTAACGTTTTTTGTCAAGCGCCGTTGAACACCCGCTGATGATACAAGGCTGTATGTTATCATATCCTTTATCCTGTGTTTTGTTATGGCAAATGCACAGAACCTGGATCTTCATCTTCAGAATTTGATTATGAATGTAACTCTGCATGTACTACAAGTGCCGTACCTGTGGTCAGCAAAGTTATGTGATTAACTCAATTGATCGTTCTATAAGAAAAGTTAACACGGAAATTTCTTTGTTGAATTCATTGAAACTATAATTTATCTTATTTTTGACTTCACAGGTGAAATTAGTCCGGCTACTTTGCTTTAACGTCCAGTATGACTGAGGACACAGTTGTTGCAAAAAGTTTAGCGAGAATGCTGTCTGCTCTCACAATCACAGACATATTGCCAACATTAAGAATTTGAATTAAGAATACTGATATTATGGGTTCATAAGTGTGATTTCAGGTTATACGCAAAACCATTTATGACTTTACGAAGGAATCGACAATAGTAATCGGAATCGCTGTTACTTGTTTTTTTCCTGCAATCGTATCAGAATCAGTGAATCATGGAAATTTTGCTGTGCAGTGAAGAATCTAGGGCATGACAGTAGTGAATAGCTAAGAGGCATTTTCAGCAAGCAAGCAAGCTGGTGTTTGTTTCTGTACTTTATTGTATCTGCAGTCAGTGTTTTTTTATCTTTCAAATCTTGCTTCTTATCGGTTACAGTTACTGAATTATCTACTTCAGTTGTGTTCTATATGACGTAGGGATTTGATCACTTTGAATGTACTTTTTGTCTCTGTATTTTTCACTTGAACCATCACTCCAGTTAGGCTCTTTGTCTAGCTTGAAACTTGATATTTCGGCCAGAAAGTAGGTCGATTTGTTATGCCAGAATAACTCCCACATTGTTGCCTTCTCTGTAAAAAACTAAATAGAGTCTTGTTTCCTCTAATTTCTTTTGGAAGAGCCAGTGATGGTCACATGCACAAATTTCAATCAGCGCAATTCACATCAATAAAATAGCGCCCTCGGCGCCATTACTCCTGTTGCTCATTCCTTTTGGCTGACCATGCTACATCGTTGCAAATTAAGACAAACTCAAAATATAACGTGCTTCCGATTACACGCTTTTCAAAATATAAGGTGTGATTGTTTTTAAATTTTGCCATATTTTCATTGTTTGTCACAGCATTAAATTTAGTTTTCATTCTTTTCAAATATCAGTGTTATGAATAATGGTATTAATCAATACTGTGGCTTGTCAGTCAAACTGATAGCAAATATTGCAAAATACATAAGGTCGTCTCAGGGCTTTAAATACGTTTCAGGACTTGAAATGCGTCTCAGTGGATTCCTTCACGTTTTGAAACTTAATAAGCAATTCTTGAACTTTTCGTAATCGTTCACAACCATTAAGAGCGAACATATTTTATTTTGAAATTCTTCAATCTTCAACAAACGTACCAAGCAACAATGATATTACTTTTCTGCACTTCAAACCATGGCCGAGCAATATTGCTAGCACATTCAACACGAAATGAAATGAAACAGTGGGTTTAACAGCAAGAAAAATCTGGCTGGTGTTCCACTAAACTTTGTTTGAAAGTCGTCTTATTATTAAGACAGCCAGCAGAGTCTTTCGTCTCAATTATGCAGACTGAAATCGAGTATTCATCGTGCACATTGCTTTCTGCCATGGTATGGTCATGGATGTTGCTTGAATGCAGCGTTAAACAATTAATAACGATTAAGATCTCGTTGGTGTTTTCGCAGATCTGTTTTCACTTCCGTGATTTTGCAAGGCCTCAAAAAGTTTTGGATCAGTGGGTAAAATTAGGGTAGGTGGGGTGGCAGGAACCATGCAATTTTTCCTTTGGAGCCACGCATTTCAATAGCCTAATTTTTTGTCCACTGGATGGTCTTCAAAGCTTGACCTTGTGCTTTGTAGCATTCACAAAACCTCCGGGGTCCAGCAAGTCGAGCGCCTACGGCAGGTCGTTTTGATTGCCAATCAATAAAAGCGTTAATGACTTACAGAAAGTAAAATGGTAACCTTTAATAAGGGACTGGTCAGTTTCTTCAGCCTGGGGGGGCGGTGGATTCATGGGGGGGGGGGTCACCCTGTTTTTGACTTTGGTGATGGGGGGTCACCATGTTTTTGAAATGCCCAATAGGGGGTTCAGTGTGTTTTTGAATTTTGACACAGGCTCATCATTGCCTAAAATGCTAGTGTCAGCCGCAAATTTCATCATTCAGTTGTTTTTTTCGGCGCGCCCTTTGGGCGCGTAACTTTAATAATCAGTCATATTCTTCAGCACGCCCAACTTTAACATATCAAGCATACATACATCAGAGATATCTATATGTTAATATTTTTCAGCGTGCTCTTCAAGCTCATTACTTTAATATATCAGACATTTTTCAGCATGCCCTTCTGGTGCATGGCTTTAATATACAAGGCATATATATCAGAGATATCAGGATATTTCATATTTTTCGGCACGCCCTTCGGGCTCCATACTTTAATAAATCAGGGATATCTTGATGTTTGCTAAGTGAAAGTGTACCATTATGAAATCTGCATTTCATATGAAAAGGATGACAAATTCCTGATACTTTTCTGTTCTCTCTATGAGAATTCAGTATGAGAAAGCAACATGCACAAATATTTCACTATATATATTTGATATGGTGACTTATTTTAGAGATAGAAAAATGACATGATATCTTTCCTTCTCACTGATGCAATTATTTTCCTTTGTTTCACAGGTTTTCTGTAGAAAGATGCTTTTTTATGAACAAAATAACAGTTAAAAAGGCAGTTTTGTCATTATTAGCTGTGCTTTTATGGTTTCAATGTTACAAGAAAAGGTCCTCTCAGACACTGTACACATCAGATTTGGCTAAAAAAGCTCTCTATGGCTCCTCAGGAGATTTAATTGGATGGTTGGCAAGTCTTAACACCCATCAAAGTTTTTGATTCACTGCTTTTTCCTCTTTGATATTAATGTTTGACATCCATTTCTTTACAACAGTTCAGGACATCTGGTTAAGCATAGAAAGTGTGAAATATATTCACAGCTCATTCAAAATACAGCTCATTCAAAATGTACTGTATTCAAACTTTAAGATTGACACTTTGAAATTCATATCTTACAACTGACATGTCAACAATTTCATTAAAACATAGAATGACTATTTAAAATATAAATATATATAAAATATAAAATATAATATATATATATATATATATATATATATATATATATATATATATATATATATATATATATATATATATATATATATATATATATATATATATATAAATTTATGTCCACCTTTTGTTTTACCTATGTCGCGCCCGGGGGGTCACCCTGTTTTCGAAATTTGGAATAGGGGGGGTCACCCTGTTTTCAAAATTTGGAATAGGGGGGTCAGCTACTTTTTGACGTCGGCAAAAAATAATCCACCCCCAGGCCGAAGAAACTGACCAGTCCCTAAGGTTACTACTGTGACTGTCATTTTTATGACCTTGACAGCGATTTCAAGGTTGTCACAATTTAGCGTTGACTATTGTATTAGTATAAAGAGAGCAAAAACTGAGCTGTATTTCTGCATATGTATTTTTTTCAAGGGTAACTTTATTCATCATGATTATTCAATTGATTGTTTTCACAATGCAAGTTTATTAAACCACGTCATATGCACGACTCTGATGTCTCTGCAAACTCGTGAAATACTGTACATGTATAGGTTTTTGTCAACATTCCTCATTCAATCAGACAAAGAAATAACAAAAGTAAAAAAAACATTCGTCTGCAAGAGCCATTGATACACTGTTCATAATATTCCGTTTATCGTACAATGAAAGATCTAAACTATACATTCTGTCCCCTATACTACATCTATTTATGTTTGTTCAGGTTGTCTGCCTGTGATATTCAATCACGCATGTCAACTGAAGCTTTGATAAATAGCACGTCGTCTTTCATGTACTTGTCTCGGCTGAACTCAAATACATCACGCAACTTGGCGAAGAGTGGTGACCCAAATGGAACATTCATGTCGTCTACGGGCTTACGGAATGCTGACGAGAGTTGGTGATCACTTGGACGAATGACGTCGTCAATGTGATGGCCATGGCCACTCTGGTCGAACAAGGTTAGCTTAACCTTTAGAGTAGCGAAAATATTAAAGATAAGGTTTAGTGTTGCATATCGTGTGATTATACATGGTTTACTCCAGACAATTCTTACAGTTGGCTCATTTTGCATTCATAATTTTTCTCATTTTTGACATTTTTTGTAAGCCCATTGGAGTGGAACTTATATACTTATTAATGCTTGAAAATCTTTCACATGATAACCTTGAAATTTAAATAAGGCGTTATGTCGTGTGAATCCCCTAGGTTAACTTTCTTCGGTCAATTAATAATTTCAAAGTCTGAACAATATACAGAACCTGCAGGCTTACCGTGTGATGAAATGGCCATCGCTGGAGGTTGTCGTATTCTCCCTTCATTACAACAAGGAAGAGAGATAGATGCGTTCCATGTCCAATGTTGAATCCATTCAAATATAACTTCAGGCACATCTTTGGACCATGTCTACCAGCGTAGAAAGGAGGAGAATACTTCTCAGCATCTCCACCACTGATGGCGTCCATCCTCAAGATTTCAAAGTTGTCAATTCGCCATATAAAGGTACCGTCGTAGGTCGTCTCCTTCATAGCTGTGAGGTTTGTCTCTGCGCGCTCGATTGATCTCTGTTGATCTTTCACCATTTTCAATATGGCTGTCTTCTGTTCTTCAAATTTTTCTTCCTGTTTTCTGGAATTTTCTTTCAGCTGTTCCATTTCATTGCTCATTTCATTGCATGTCACCTTGAAGGCTTGAAGCTGTTCATTTTGCTGACGTAACTTTTCATCTGTGGCTGCTGTCTTGTTGATGACGTCGTTAAGTTTTCTCTCCAAACCGGAATCAGTTGCACGTTTACCATGACGAGCTATTTCTTCCTCGAGGTTTAAGACTCTTGCTTCGAGATCTGCCATCTTGTCACTCAAGCCTTTGTTATCCTCCCAAGCTGGGAAGGACATCATCAATGTCTTCATTTCGCTGATTATTTCTTTTTCCTCCACAGCGATATGTTTTTCTACCTGCAGTGTTTGATAGAATCTAGATTTATGATACTATGCCGCAAAGAAAGCATCTCCGCGCCTTTATCCAAAACAAAACGTTAAGTTTGAGGCTCATGACGCTCTAAATATCTTTTTGTACACGTCACCATTTGATGATAGAAATTCTCAGGGGTAGGCATGAAATAAATGCTCTGTGTTTGTTAAGACAAATCGTAAGATGTACAGATCAGGAGCAATGAACCTTACAACTTGTAAGTCACAAACATTTCCATTAATGAGGCTGTTCGAGTTCACTCTAAAGCCATGATACAAAATAAGTGTAGTCGGCTTATATCTCTTTGACTGCTCTGAAGAAGACTGGGCCCACAATTGAACATTTTACACAATCCACATAATACTAGGGGGTCTATTTTCTTCATAATGCTCCGTAGAAACCCAAACGATTTTCACAAAAATTATTGGGCCTATTTGTTCTTCAGATAAGCCCGCCTCTTTCATGAACTGTAAGATATAGCTTTGTTGTGCAGGTCAAACTGTACATGTTAGTGAGGGCCTAGAGAGACAATGCGAATCAAACCAACCTTCAGCGTTCGCTTGGTCCCTTCGTTTAGATTGCGGACTTCCTTCACCAGATAACAAATATGGTTCTGGGAACGAAACAAATCAACTTTTAGTAAAAGTGCTGTCATGTGAAAACAAACAAAACAATGGGTGGGCAGGTCAGTGAACATTTTCATTTGCCGAATGGGAAAGCTGTATCATATCAGCTGCGTATCGATCTTCAGGTAAAGACTGTAAGGGGTAAACGTATAGAACAAGGAGAAACAGGAACGAATAGCTTCCACTTTATATTTATCAGGAAATATTTATAATGATTGGCCCCACATTGTGGCGGTTAATAACTTATTTCTCGAACATGTTTCAACACACAGCAAATGTCGACAGAAAGTTCGGTTGGTTGATGTCGTAGTAACGCAAGACATCGTGACAAAAAAGATCACATGATTCAATGTTACGTTTGAAGGGCTTGCAAATGTGACATTTCGCAAATTTTAGATTATTGACGGTGTTGCTTGTGTCAACTACAGTGTACTTGGAGATTCAGTTCTAAAGGATATTGACTTCACCGTAGAGGGCGCTCCACATCAGCCTGTACACAGCAAATAGGCCTGTGATTACATCATAATTATTCCAATTACCTCGTAATCCCTTCTTGTCAACTGCTTGTTGCATTCTTCACACTCGTACAAAGCCTCCATGCATTCTTGGTGTAGATGGTACACTAAATTGCAACGTTTAATCTTCTTTCTGCAGCCAGACATAAAACATTGGATTTCTTCGTTATCCTCAGCGGCTTGGCGTGGATCGTCGGTGACCTGTATATGAAATTTATGTTGATGATGATGATGATGATGATGATGACTGTTATGACGATGATCATCATCACTACCACCAACGCCATCATCCTCACCTTTCTGAACAAGTAGTGACGATAAGACTTCGACTGCTAAGAAGATAAAATGTCTTGATAACGTGTCAATCTACTTCGGAATAAGCTCATTTACCTGTGCATGGCTGCTGATTTCAGGTCTGGATTCATCTCGTTGATCTAAACTAGAGTCACAACACAAGGCACATGGTTCTGCTTTGCTCTGGAAACTGTTGGGACGATAACAACAATATACATCTGATAAGTTTTCCATGACCACATAACACCAAGATCAAAAACCAGAGGTTTCGTTCCAAACGCCTAACAAGTTGCTGAAACGCTTCTAGCAAATTCCCTGCTGCAGAGCCAAAGTTGATTTTGTTAAAACTCTTTGTTAAAACTTTTTCTTTCTTTTATATTACGTCAGAATTTTAAATCAATTACTATGTCACCATACCTTTCATATTCCATTTTACAATATGTTCTATATTTCACTCTTTTCCACATCACATGATCGGTTTCTTCACCTCCCATAATTATTGTTTCCTGTCAGTGTTTTCAGTAACGGGTTAGAATAGCATAGAGCAAAGACTAGAGAATTTCCCTAAGACCACTTATTTCATATCATTTAGCCCGACAACTATGACATATAAGTAAGTAAATAAACAAATACATAAACAAACAAACAAACAATTTAATAAACAGATAAATAATAATAATAATTATTGTTGTTGTTGTTATTATTGTTGTTGTTGTTGTTGTCAGTAGTGATTTCAATGTGAATTGTCGTTGTTTAATTATATAATTGTATATTATTTTTTGGGCAGTTCACCTTTCAAAGCAAGATTTGCACAGATAATGTATATCACACTCTGCTTTTCTCTTTGGGGTGTCGTCCGTGAACACAGTGGCGCAACGTCGACAACGCCATGTTGTCCTTGAAGGATTTACTTGTCCGCCTTCTCCTGACATATTTCTGCAGTTCCAAGGTCACCTAAAGCGGGAATAAAACATTAAAACAGTAAAACCTACGCACAATTTTTTAATGTTATACGACTTTATGTTTTCTTGTCTCACAATTTGTTAACTTCAAAAATGTCTTTTAAGACTGTTGTAACTTTTCCTTTAAGGTAGGCACAAATCGTCGGTCAGTGGCCTATTCTATGTGCAAATGTTAGCTTTGTTCTCTATGAGCATTGTCCGAATGTTGTACGACTTTATATTTTCTTATTCCAGTAGATGGACTTATTTTTCATCGGTCCAAAACGATTTCTTAGCTCCTTCCGTGACGATGAGACCGTCTGTGTTACAAAGTGTTGCAAGTTCAGAATTCTTCAGGTTGAGGTACAAGATGGTCAATACTTAAGGAATCACGACAGAGTAATACTACACGGTAACTCTGAAAAGCTGCTCACAATAATCATAAATGTCCCATGCATGTATTTGTAGCCCTGCAGGGACTTTGAAACACAGGTTAGATCTTCCTGTAGCATGATGCTTTATGACTTTGGGACTGAGTGTGATCTGATATGAATGTACCAGTAATGTTGTTAAATTGAGAGGATCAACATTTTCTATGTCTTGAAATATTATTCATTTACAAACTAAATAGACTTTTTGATGGCCAAAATGTTGTTTCTTTCATTAGTATTTCAGTGAGGAGACATAAATTTTATATACTGCTGACTGATACCACAGAGGGCAAGTCCGCCCTACAGACAACGTGCTTTTATAAATTAGGAATTAGTTTTATAGCATTTGCCATGCCAACCGACGTCTTGTTATATTTGTTTAATTATAGGATGAAGGAACTCACCAATTTTCCACTGGAAACAAAATAACTGAAACAGCAAACACAAAATGACTCCGTATTTGTCTCTTCAATATCCGACAATACATATTCGAACAATTTCGTAATTACAAGATTAGCGACAAAAATAGGACTCAGACAGAAACGACTGCGACATAACAGTCACCAACAAAGCGAACACCGGAAATACCGAGTAAAAAAAGTAAACGTACGTGTTTCAAGCGTTTTCGCACCTTCCCTCCAAAAGAATTAAATTGAGGGCGCTTTTTATTAAAGCCAGACTTTGCCCAGGTACCGGTGTCATTATTTACAGCCTTGGTGTGCGCATGTGCGGAATTGCAAATACTTGGAAATGCAGTTTCGTAGAATTAGATGATTTCAGCGAAGAACATGGTTAATTTACACGTCACTATTGTTTGGTTTTTGTGGCACCAATGAGATAACTTGGTTTTGTGAATATATTTAACCACGTGACCGACAGCGTAAGAAAACCTAAACGTCAGAGATGTTTAGAGTCACGCAGAGAGCTGAAGACCGGGGCTGCAGAAAAATTAGAAAGTAGGAAACATCTACTTTGACGAAAAAAAAGAGAAGAACATAACCAGTTAGATGTTAAATATTCTCTATCGGAGAAAAGTACAGAATGGACATCTTAAAACAAACGACAGGACATAGCTAAAGCCGCATATGCGCCTTCGAATGCCTGAAATGAATGGAATATTCCAAAACATTACAAACCATCTTCGCTTTCACTTTGATTTCCACGAAGCTTTGCGTTGTTTTGGCGTCCACTTAAGCTTTAGCCTGAACTATAGCATGTCGTCGTCGTTCTTCAGGAAGAATACTTGTTTTTAAAATGAACCGACTTCTCGTCATAAGGTTTTACCTATAATGATTATCTGGGCGTTCTACCGGCAGCATGTCTTAAGTATTGATTAGGACCACAGTATGGACATACGCTGTAGCAACATGTTTAAAACTCTTACGTACAAAATTGCAAGTCTTTTGCGAACGCTGTGTAGAGCGGGTTCGCTTACAGGTTTTCACTCAAGCTTCAGTGAATTCGCATATTGTAATAAGGTAAGTGAGATATTCAGAAATAATACACAATCTAGAGTCTCCATTTGAAGTAGATCAGTCTGGTATCAAGTGACGGATTAAAAATCCAGCGACTGGTTAGCTATTTCATCTCGCCTGTTCTTTGACGTGAAACACATACTATCACGTAAATAACCTTGACAGAACTGCATCAGATATATTTTCCTTGTCGATATCAATAAAATATCTTATTTCAGTGGAAATACTGGTGACGTTTTAGTCGTATTTTTACTTTCATTTTGACCTAGCAACCTAATGTACTTCATGCTACTACTATGTCTTCCACAATAAGCCAGGCCTCTTATGACAGAATTAGGAAAACTGTTGTTTGCCAGGTCGTCAATAGTCTTTATATTTCTCAAGGTTAAATCATACTAGTCTTTATCGTGTTAATACGTATACATTGTTTCAAAACAAATACTTGGGACAAAGAAGCTTGTTAAAAATATATAATCACATAAGAATGACCACGATCTATTATGGCGGGAGTGCATCGCCAACAATCCAGCAAAAACGGTGTTCTTTCGTTTATCTTGGAATGCTGCAAGGTATTCGATTCGGCCATCTACTTATTGTAGCAACTCCGATAGTATTTTGGCAAAGCTGAACGTGAAGTACACTATATGTATGTGTCACAGTCCCTCAATCAAAAAGGCAGGGACTCTCTGTGTGTATATCGGCAAAACTGTCTACCGATGTGTCGTCTTGTATGAACATTTGGCAGCTGGCTTTGCGAAACTGAAGCAAGACGATCGAAAGAATGAGATGTCTTTTTACACACAGTTTTGGAAAAGGTTTATTAAATAAGTGGTACTTTTAAATTTGTCTGGAAAAACACACCGCCCAGGAAATACACAGAGCCCGGCTTGTAAAATAACAATAACGCTGACTAAACGTCAATGTCAGGGTAGTGTACTGTAGCTCACTCGATCCAAATGGTTTGTCAATGAAGCCAATGGCAGCGAGTCTGGGACATAGCCAGTAAGATGGCGTGAGCTTAATGATCAGACTGGAAGGTGATATTGCATTAAAATCAATGAAATGTTTTTCTTTCACTTCTCAAAAGCCTTTATCAAAGCATGAATGTAAAAAATAGCCATCCGTGATCAAAGCACGACGGGTCAGGATTACGAAATCACAACAAAACACTCGACGACGTCGACTCGGACTTATGCTTCTCAAGCCTGCAAAACGAGCTTACACGATAGCATTCTACCTTCTCGCCTCAGTGGAGGGGGCCGTGACGATTCCTCCCCACGGCAATATTTCAAATTTAACTACCTTAGAGAGAGATATTCAGGCTATTACGCTACCATAACTTCCTCGAAGCATACGCGGGGAATCATTCATGGCACACTGTCGGCACATGCAATTCTACTTTCCGCCATTTCCTCTCGCGCCGAAAACCGGATCGTTCGCTTGGCCTTTCGGCATGACATGTTGTAGCCCAGTGATCACCAGACCATCGATGAAGACGGTGTCTTTATCATCTTAAGCAAGTCTAGTTTGAATTTGTAAAGTCGACATTCCCTTGAGAGTTCGTTTGTACGATTGCGAGCAAAGTGACATTCATGCTCATACATTTCCCTGTGCTCCGATTCGGACAGCATATGTTAATGGTGTCGGTACACCATTTTGGTTGTGTTTGTTGGCATTGCCGCAGAGAAAGCCTTCCTAGCTGTGTAGGGCAAGTGGCGAAAAAAACCACCGTCTTGCCTGTGGACGCCACTGTCTTGTCGATGATCGATAACATATTACGAAATAAATGTTATTATAGCCGTTTAAATGGTAAAATGGTATCGAAACGTCTTCAGTAAATTTTTAGTCGTGTTTTACGAAGGTGCAGACCAGCGGTGAACTAGTAAAACACTCGTTCCGTCAGACATGGTGGCGCTGGCCATTCCTTAATTCGTGACTTCACCGTCACCGTGCTTTGAGTATGTCGCCCATCGCACACAGACCCTTTCATCCACAGTCCCTCCACACACATCCTGTCAAGCATTAAATCTGTTAGCTCATGTTATCTATACTTACCAAGTGCTGCCGACGAAATACCTAATTCGACAACAAACCGTATACTTCTCTTGGAGAATGGAGACTCCAGCAACAATCGGCCTATCTAGCACTTGTAATTTTGTTCAGATTACAGTCCCTTCACCTTCACGGTGGTTAGATTTAGACTTTGTTGTTTTCGGATTCCAGGACACTGACAAGTTGTATTGTCAGTTGCATCATATCCATATTAATTGGCTGTTTTGAAAAAAAGTCGCCCTTGCTTTACATCAATTTGAATTTAATTTCCATCGTTTAGATTTTCCTAATGTGTAGTTAAGACTAACATTAAGCTTACTTTTGTTTTGAAATATAGGTTTCTTGATTCTTTCTAATCATAGAACAAATTTTTCTAATTGAAGAAAATTTGCAGACTTAAGAAAATTCACATCCGCTGATAAATTATTAGCAAACACGAATGTGAGCCACTATTCCTGAAATCAATATTGACAACACAGTTCTCTAGATATGCCAATGTCATTTGTGTCACCGCTGACTGATATTTTGAACGAACACTCGTTTCAGTTATTAACAGAGGTAGTACAGTCTTACAGAAACGCTGCGAAAACGTCGTTTTTATACTTTAAGTGTTGTTTGTCTTAAAGTAAATTTCCAGCTCTTACAATAATTTATGTCTTGAGCAAAATTTAGTCCATGAGTATTACATCATTTTCACGTGATAAGTGCAAACAGAATGAACTCACTGATAGAAACATGTTTGAAATCGATAAGACAATTTAGGAATTCTTTGTGTTTTGAATGCGTTTGTTGCTTTTTTACAAAGATACTGGCACGGTGCACTTCAAAATTCCATTTCTATTATGACATAGTAAAATTCTACTGATGAGGGTATTACTCTTAGAAAGGAAATCGACATTGAAAGAACATTGAATTCCCTTTCATTTTCAGTTATTATATAAAGGAATCTAGCAACTTTTTCATCATCATTATGTAATGTACATCCTTTCAGTTTGTAATCAATATCGAAATTCACTCACCAAACAATGGTTGCAATTCAATGACTTGATGTTTGCGTAATCTATGAAGGCGTGTACAAGATGGATAGTTCACACGCGGTTTTAAATTTGCAAATTCTGAAACACATGTTCAAGCCAATTGTAACTAATGAGTCGATACTCATTCTGTCAACAACATGAATTCCTCGTTGATCTGGTTCTAGGTACCTTTCCTTGAAGAATTTCTTTCGACGCTTGTTTGACGCTCCATCTCGTCCACACAGTTTGCCTATATTAGGGAGGGCGGGTATCATGCACCAAGGTGCAATCAAATACGCTCAAACAGGCAGAATGTTTTGTCCACAAATAGACTTGGAATTTAGTTATCTTGTCGTCAGTTAAAAATTACAGTCAATGGACAGTTATGAGATTGTTCACAAGCTATTGAAATGAAATTGCTCTAAGATCTATCAATGGTGAATTTTAAGCCACATTTTGCGACCTCTTGGGTCGACAAGATGACATTCAATGCCGAAAGTTGAATGAAAATGTTGATCTTACAAACAAGTAAATATAATTTGATATAATTGAATCGATGGCCTGCGATTAACCTGTTCAGATAGTTTGCCGATATGAACAGCGTGAACATTATAATTAGTTTTGGCCCCTTTTGCATTTCAATCGCTCGGTGTAAGGAGCATGTGTGCTCGTGCTACTATTTTATTGTTTATTGATTTATACCGTTTTAACTTTACTTACAAAGCGACTAATCGGATCCCCTCAGGTTTCACGTGTGACCCAAGCTTTTATTATATACTGATGGTTTTCTTTGTTACTTTGTCTGCTTTGAGATTTATGTGACTAGTTTGTGTCGCTTCAAGAAACCTCACGGATACAAATATTTACAACTCAGTGATGAAATCCAAGTCTCCATGCATACGCGCAATTGACAATCAAATACATATCTAAGTACTGCATAAATAGTTTAGGTTGCGATATTTATAGTTTTATGAAAAATCGTTCTGCCTAGGGGTGCAGAATGCAACCCACTCCTTGTTTATCACTGGGACGACTGTACGAACAGTGGTATTTTACCAGAAAAGAGGAACAATGTCAGTGAAAAGGCACGTCACAGGTGTGCATTTCAAAAATAAAATGGTCCTGTAAGTGAAAAAGGCTTGTGTTTTGAACTGACCTATGGAATCTCAATGTACAGGTGCATGAAAATGAGTACATAGAAACGCGTGCGATACGCGTTACCTGACAGCTCATCGATATCAAATTAACGATAAATCAGTTATGACGGAAGCTTGCTTTGTCCATAAGTACTTTCAAATAGTTCTAAAAGTGATGGGCTCCTTCTCATGACTGTCTGCGACTGGATATAATCGCTACTAGATTTTTGTCTATGTCTGAAGGAATATGAAATTAACATTTTTGCTCGCGCCAAAAGTTTACCAAACATGTTAGATGTGTGTACTGAATTGCATTATAAATCACTTACACGCAAGTTTAAAAGTTCAGTGAATAAGATCCTCAATCTAGACCCTCTAGCTCAATAAAAGCCAAAAAAAAAATGAACCAGCCATTTCTGCAAGATTGCAATTTGACGAACGACCACTAGGACGGAAAATGGCGGAAAACGTTCAATTTGATATACTCTTTATTGCAGAATGCTAGCATAACTTACAAAATCAAAATATTGACATATTTTATTATGTCATAATATCCGGGAGATCAAAACGCTGTCACGTCAACAATTCGTGCAACACATGTGTCTGAAACGATGTAGATAACGCGAACAATGACGCTAATCGATCTGAATGATCTGAACACAAGCATACGGTTTTCATTCCCAAATCTAGATGCTTTCTAGATACCCTGAAGGTAAACCAGCCATAAGGGGAATTTTTTAGCAAAACATGTTGATTCATCCGACCTTTCATTATAGTTAAGCTTATTGTGCAAAATTTACTTGCTGTAGTCTGCCATGGGACTTCAAATGCTCGACGTGGGTATTTTGTTAAATTGTTTGATTGTGTCTGAACTTATGCAGGCCCTGGGCGCGCGTCTGGAAGTATGGTCAAATTTAAGACCTCCAGACTCACCGCCATGAAGAGACATTTTCATGGAGATATGGTATAACTACAATGACTTTAAACCACCACTTTGTTCAAAAGTCTAAAACCCTCTCCTGCGCACTTGTAAAGCGTGGTAACTAAACATAGTGACTATGGTTTTCATCAGAGACTCTGGAGCGAGATTAATCTGATAATGTGAAGCTATTGTCGCAGTTATTTGTTGGTACATATAGATTATAAACTAGGATATCGGGTATTACTTTACAAGGTTATCATGGGCGATGCCTCTTCTAGCATATATCATTTTATGATTTTATGAGCACATTTGTTTATTCAGCTTCATTCGTCATAATGTCTTCAAATGACAATAGGGTTTTAGTAAAATGCCACCCAACCGCCCAATGCAAGGAGTACAAGCAATCTTGTGCAGTCATCTCAAACACTTTGGGAAAGCTCCGTGATCTCGATAGTCCAGGCCCGTTGACATGAAGTACGCGTTTATGTAAACATTAACTTTACATAACTTTGTTACATTGATAAGCAATCCTTCAGAGATGAACAAATCATTTCGCTGGACGAAGTTTCTCCGAACGATTATTTGCATACGATACTAGTAGTGTATCACGCGTTTACAGAAACCATGACTGAGAATGCCAGGCGGTCGTCGGCCCATTTTGCAGGCAGGCAGCAAGAGGCTACGTCTAAAAGAGTACAGAACGTGGGATATTTCAGACACTTTAGAGTGTACTGGTCATGACCTTGCTAAGGTACGGTCACCGAATAATCATTTCATATGTTTGGTATGGAGAAGAAGGATAGAAAACATATCGATGGAATTGGCAGGAATTTCCTGCACACAACAGCATGAAATCTAACTAAAATGCAATTGCAACATGCAAAGACTTAGTGCACAGCCAAGTATTCCAGGCAAAAATTGACTGGCAAGATTTCTATCGCTTGGCACGTTGATAGAATCATGGTGACTTTTCTTGTGCTGCCGTCATTGATGCAAATTGTAGCAATTGTACAATCTCACTTTACAGGTTTGACAAAAACATTGTGTAAGGTACAGTATTAGCTTTTGCGATAGGGAAGTAAAACACGCGTCTACCGTGTCCCTTTGACGTTGATATGCTTCCGTTTGTTACTTGACAATGATTAAGTGGCTAAGAACGCATGCGTATCTACAGTTACAGTGAGGTGATAAATGGAGTTGCTTCTACCCTGTAGTCTAAACCACAAATATCGCGTTGCTTTGTGGTCACCATTCCGTTTATTTTGAAACCAATAATGCGGCTGTTTTTTGCCCGCTTTGTGCTCAAAGAAAACCACCAATGAATAGTTCCCCGGCCCTTTCATTGTTTGCCTTCTTTGTGCTCCAAAACACCGCAAGTTAAGAAATACAATGTTTTGCCCATTAACAGATCCTACAATTTTACCGCCTACATACTCTGCTAGACCTCACCAAACTTTCTACCGATCAAAGGCTACTATTTCGTGGCCACTGGAATAACACTACCGGCTGTTCGATTAAGACAAAATACTTCAGAACACCTAGAACGTTTTGCTACCTGTCCCTACAAAATCAGCGAACGTAGCTCTGAAGAGCAAATGAGTGAAAAAAGAGGTTTCGTAAAAATATTTTTTCGGCAGCACTGTACGAGCATACAAAAACTGCTAACTTTGTTATTAGCGCTACATTACTGAACTCTACATCAGTTACATATCTGAACAAGATACTTCTGACAGTGAAAATCTCGCTGTTTGTCTCAATCAAGATATCGTCAGACAACCTTTGAGTTTGACATGAACAGCACATGCGGCATTGAGTAACGTTTCCGTCCGTAACACTAAGATATCCGTAAAACGTATTTGAGAAAATGCCTTCTTATGCGTCTTGTATGGAAAACTCACAGAAAACTTTGCCCAAGTAAACAGTTTTCGTTACTTTTTTATCGGACTTTTATGACTTTCACAGTGCCTTTGTCAAAAAGCAACGACAGACTACTTACTCAGTCACGCTTGTTTGTCAGTTTTCCATACAAGATGCATAGGAAGGCAATTTCGCAAATATCTTAGTGTTACGGATACCTTAGTGTTACCTACCGACTTTCTGACGTTAATACTTTTCCTTTCTTTGCAAATATCGACATTGATTTGTTGCTTTTTCGACTAAAACCAAATTCAAGTATTTTCCCAAATGAAAATTATTGTAGCGTTAAAAACGTTTGCGCGATACAGTGAAGTCTAAAGAGTACTCATATGAGGCAGACACAGTCACGCTTATTACCTACTTGAAACTTGAGAGTATGTATATGTTTCATTTCATCAATGAACTGGCTCTTTATCATGCCATAATGTATAGTTTGACAAAATACAGTGCACTTAAATGCCAAGATTGAAGTTTGTATGGCGTTGTCTCTTCAACACCTGACTTATTGAGGATATAAGGTCAAGCACTCTTTTAAACAGAGGAACAATATCAGCGACTGTGTGATTCGTAATCTAGCTTTTTCAGAAACCAGAATTGTGACTGGTTGACTGTGATGTATTCGCTAGGTGACTGGGTCGTTTACATTGTGAGTTCGAATCCGATTGAAAGTTTGTATATGTTTCATTTCATCAATGAACTGGCTCTTTATCATGCCATAATGTATAGTTTGACAAAATACAGTGCACTTAAATGCCAAGATTGAAGTTTGTATGGCGTTGTCTCTTCAACACCTGACTTATTGAGGATATAAGGTCAAGCACTCTTTTAAACAGAGGAACAATATCAGCGACTGTGTGATTCGTAATCTAGCTTTTTCAGAAACCAGAATTGTGACTGGTTGACTGTGATGTATTCGCTAGGTGACTGGGTCGTTTACATTGTGAGTTCGAATCCGATCGAAAGTTTATTTAATTATGACCGCAGAAGAATAGTACAAAAGCATTGACTTAACGGGCCTTTTCGTAATTTTGTAGGCAGGCAGCCTGAAGTCACGCGTCTTTAGGCAGTAAATAGTCTTCCAAACCCACATTGTTTGGTCTCTCTAAGAGTAACATGGATCTTTCAGACACTATATTGTTTGAGAGTTTACTTGCCGTTTGTATGACAGAAAGGTCGTCTATTAAGTATTAACTCTAGACATCAATATCGAAGAAAACAAGTTAGATCGTATTGACATTTCAACTGTAAGACGGGCCATTCAATTAACAGCACGTGGCCACTCTTTAATAAGGCCTGCCAATATTTTCAAATATCAAAAAACAAATAACAATGCGTGTCACTCTGAATGAAACCCAAACATTCCAAACGACGGAAATCCGTTCCGGACCAATGCACTTAATCTTACAGACCAAATGCTCACTGGTGGGCCAGCATGAGTCAAAATTACTTTCAGTGAACTAGTATCCACATCATCAGTTGAATCAGTAAGACTTGAACCTCAGTCGACTGCTCCTCAGCTATAAAGTCTGACACACGCACTGGTATTAATTGACGTGTCATGTCATCTGTAAGCGTTCCGGAAATGCTTTTCTATAAACAGTGTGATCAAAAAATACCGTTATTTCACGAATGATGTTTCCTACAGCTCGGCTTACTGGTGGTGATAAATTCACCTGTACGTCAATCGTGGCATGTGTTGAATCGATCGTACAACCAAAAGTCGTACAGATGAACAGTTATCAGACTAATATATGTATGAGAAACCGTGCACCTATCATTTTCAGTTTACTTTAATCTATATTTCAGGCTGTCCCCTGAGAAACGGGTGTGCATTTGGAATGCACATATTCCAAGTTATTAGGATGATGGGACCACTGTTTGCCATTTTAAAAAAAGTTGCCACATTGCATGTCGCCACTAGTGGAAACCATTGCCCCATTTATTCCATTTGACCTCCACGAAAGGCTTTTTTTCAGACCACTGATATTAAGGTTAATCACGGTTACGTATTGGTTTTGACGGTGAAAGTCCTTCTTTGGAGAGCGCACACTTTGAATTTAATTCATCGTGAAGGCTTTTGGTGGAGAATCCGCTGGTATATACCGTAGCATCTTAATTTTGACAAACTTATTTCTTATGAAATTTCTTATTTCTTATTTCTGTTCAGCCGAAGTGATGCTTGTTCTGAAATCCTACAGATACTGGACAACTAGTGCCACGCTCACCTCTTCCTGTCTAATGTCGATAAAAATCATACTCAGAAATTGAGCTTTGATCTATAGTCATTTATACATGTTAAATCTATTCGTCTTCATTGTAAATACTTTAATGTCCGGTTGGAGTGAAAATGCCGGTATATCACACGAGACAAGAGTTCATTGAACTTTGAATATTGTCTAATGCAGTAGGTGAATGAAAATCCACACACACCGAACCTCTGGCCTATACAGACGGGCGCAACGCAGATCAGCTCACTAATCTGTATTCCAAAATATTTCCACTACGGTAGATGCGGCGCCCGTTTCTGTAATTCTGTTATCATTGCACCCGTCCTCAACCAATGCCTGTTTATCATTCACGGTATCATGCACACTGTAGTATGTTGTTGATCTAAATATATATATTTGTCACTTCGTAGTATAGACAGGCTCGATTATGCATGAAATGACGTCACATTATATTTTATTACTCGGAATAGGTAGTAAGTCTTGTTTAAAAGAAATCAATAAAGTGTGCATCAGAAAATATAATAAATTACAGAGAGAAGTCCATTTATCTATAAATATGAATATCTCATCAGAAATTTAATGGGAATTCTAGGGTGAAGCAGAACGAGTGTCGAAGTTGTGCCGATCTCCCGGTTTCTTGTGTAATGGTATGCCCCACTTTTCAACGTCAATTTGTTGAGATTATTTAAGAAATAGTGACCATGCAAATTATTCCTATCAACATAAGCAAAACATATCACCCGAACTTTTTTCTTCAGTCTAGTGTTTATGATGATAACGAATCCTCGAAAATGAAACATGGGAAAGAATTGACAACTTGATGGCAAATTCTCCCCACCTCGTGGGGAGACAATCACGTGAATATCTCTATCCATCATGATGACGTCATCTGGTGAACGCAAGCCCTTAAATTCGCAAACAGGAAGTGCTGTAAACCCACAACTTGCCGCGCCGACGTGAAAATTCTGATACTGCAGCCAACAAAATCTCCTACCCTAATGTTCAAAGCGCTTAAGTTCGAAAACTAGTGGCATATTATAGAAATGACGAATATTATAAGGGTATAAGGGACTCAATCGCAAACGTCACAAATATATTGGTTTTTACGAATGTCTAGTTTTCTTGACTTATTTTTTTACAAAACGGAAGAAATGACAGGGAGGAATAGAATTTTGGATAATAAGTTCTTTTGGCGCTCTTTGTGCTTATTCCAATCATAAAATGTTCTCTTTGATGTCCTGTTAATTGGCAGCCATTCAAAATACTTAATATAACAAGACTTATTTAACAAAATCACTACTCAAATTTTCACAATTTTAGCAAGTCTCTTATCCTTGTCAAA